>NW_022045751.1:0-120521 GCF_003285905.1 Drosophila hydei
ATTTTAAGTTTTCTGAATATCTCTCGGAGTTTGTCTTAGTGCTTGACCGGATGGGTAATATGCCGGTATATGTTTGTTGCCTCTCCCAGGTACTCCGAGAACATTTGAGGATTTCCTTTAATTCTGCAATAATTCTACATCTACCGGTTGCATTGCTTTACCCAGCATTAGGTAAATGACAGCTCGCTAAGCGACTGACGGCATACTATTTCAGCATCAAAATCACCAATTTCGCTTTTTGGGCAGTTGGGAGAATTGTTTCTTATTCGGCGAACTTTACTTTTAGTTCAGGACTGCGTTTATAATGTCGAATGGCATTTCAAATTTGACACACCAGGATGAAGGAAAATTCTTTGGAATACGGAACTTGTAGAATTAATTTGCTAATGCTAATTTTTAAATTTTCTGAATATCCCTCGCAGTTTAGTTCAATACTGCTTTTATAATGTCGAATGGCATTTCACATCTGACACAAGGATCAACGGAAATTCTTTGGGAAACGGGGTGTGTAGAATTCATTTGCCAATGCTAATTTTAAAGTATTCTGAATGTCTCTCGAAGGTTGTCCTAGTGCCTGACCGGATGGGTGATATGCCAGTATATGTTTGTTGCCTCTTCAAGGTAGTCCGAGAACTTTTGAGGATTTCCTTTAATTTTACAAAAATTCTACATCTACCGGTTGCATTGCTTTACCCAGCATCAGATAAATGACAGCTCGCTTAGCGGCTGACGGCTTACTATTTCAACATCAAATTCATTAATTTCGCATTTTGGGCAGTCGGGAGAAGTGATTCTTGTGCGGCGATCTTTACTTTTAGTTCAGGACTGCTTTTATAATGGCGAATGGCATTTTACATCTGCCACAAGAATCAACGGAAATTCTTTGGGAAACGGGGTGTATAGAATTCATTTGCCAATGCTAATTTTAAAGTATTCTGAATATCTCTCGAAGATTGTCCTAGTGCCTGACCAGATGGGTTTTATGCCTGTATATGACTGTTGCCTCTTCAAGGTAGTTTGAGAACTTTTGAGGATTTCTTTTAATTCTATAAATATTTCACATCTTCCGGTTTCATTGCTTTACCCAGCATCAGGTACATGACAGCTCGCTAGTCTGAATATCTCTCGAAGATTGTCCTAGTGCCTGAACGAATGGGTTTTAGGCCTGTATATGAAAAAATTCTACATCTACCGGTTGCATGGGTTCACCCAGCATTAGGTACATGACAGCTCGCTAATCGGCTGCCGGCTTACTATTTCAGCATCAAAATCACCAATTTCGCTTTTTGGGCAGTCGGGGGAAGTGTTTCTTGTACGGCGAACTTTACTTTTAGTTCAGGACTGCTTTTATAATGTCGAATGGCATTTCACATTTGACACACAAGGATCAACGAAAATTCTTTGGGTTACTGAACCTGCAGAATTAATTTGCCAATGCTAATTTTAAAATTTTCTGAATATCCCTCGCAGTTTGTCCTAGTGCCTGACCGGATGGGTTATATGCCTGAATATGATTGTTGCCTCTTCAAGGTACTCCGAGAACTCTTGAGGACTTCCTTTAATTTTGCAAAAATTCTACATCTACCGGTTGCATTGCTTTACCCAGCATCAGGTATATGACAGCTCGCTAATAGGCTGCCGGCTTACTATTTCAGCATCAAAATCACCAATTTCGCTTTTTGGGCAGTCGGGAGAAGTGTTTCTTGTACGGCGAACTTTACGTTTAGTTCAGGACTGCTTCTCTAATGTCGAATGGCAGTTCACATCTGACATCTGGCACAAAGATCAACGAAAATTCTTTGGGAAACGGGGTTTGTAGAATTCACTTGCCAATGCGAATTTTGAGTTTTCTGAATATCCCTCGGAGTTTGTCTTAGTGCCTGACCGGATGGGTAATATGCCGGTATATGTTTGTTGCCTCTCCCAGGTACTCCGAGAACAATTGAGGATTTCCTTTAATTCTGCAATAATTCTACATCTACCGGTTGCATTGCTTTACCCAGCATTAGGTAAATGACAGCTCGCTAAGCGACTGACGGCATACTACTTCAGCATCAAAATCACCAATTTCGCTTTTTGGGCAGTCGGGAGAAGCGCTTCATGTTCAGCGAACTTAGCTTTTAGTTCAGGACTGCATTTATAATGTCGAATGGCATTTCATATCTGACACAAGGATCAACGGAAATTCTTTGGGAAACGGGGTTTGTAGAATTAATTAGCCAATGCTAATTTTAACATTTTCTGAATATCCCTTGCAGTTTGTCTTAGTGCCTGACCGGATGGGTGATATGCCTGTATATGTATGTTGCCTCTTCCACGTATTCCGAGAACATTTGGGTATTTCCTTTAATTCTGCAATTATTCTACATTTACCTGTTGCATTCCTTTCCCAGCATCTGGTACATGACAGCTTAACTTTTAGTTCAGGACTGCATTTATAATGTCGAATGGCATTTCATATCTGACACAAGGATCAACGGAAATTCTTTGGGAAACGGTGCCTGTAGAATTAATTAGCCAATGCTAATTTGAACATTTTCTGAATATCCCTTTCAGTTTGTCTTAGTGCCTGACCGGATGAGTCCGAGAACTTTTGAGGATTTCTTTTAATTCTGCAATTATTCTACATCTACCTGTTGCATTCCTTTCCCAGCATCTGGTACATAACAGCTGGCTAAACGGTTGCCGGCTTACTATTTCAGCAACTAAATCCGCAATTTCGGCATTTTGGGCAGTCGGCAGAAGTGATTCATGTTCAGCGAACTTTGCTTTTGGTTCAGGACTGCTTTTATAGTGTCGAATGACATTTGACATCTAACACAAGGATCAACGAAAATTCTTTGGGATACCGGGCCTGTAGAATTAATTTGCTAATGCTAAATTTAAAATTTTTCGTTTTTTGGGCAGTTGGGAGAAATTCTTTGGGAAACGGGGTGTGTAACCATTGCTTATTTTAAAGTTTTCTGAATATCCCTCGCAGTTTGTCCTAGTGCCTGACCAGATGGGTGATAGGGCTGTATATGATTGTTGCCTCTTCAAGGTAGTCCGAGAACTTTTGAGGCCTTCCTTTAATTTTGCAAAAATTCTACATCTACCGGTTGTATTGCTTTACCCAGCATCAGATAAATGACAGCTCGCTTAGCGGCTGACGGCTTACTATTTCAGCATCAAAATCATCAATTTCGCATTTTGGGCAGTCGGGAGAAGAGTTTCTTGTGCGGCGATCTTTAGTTTTAGTTCAGGACTGCTTTTATAATGTCGAATGGCATTTTACATCTGACACAAGAATCAACGGAAATTCTTTGGGAAACGGGGTGTGTAGAATTCATTTGCCAATGCTAATTTTAAAGTAATCTGAATATCTCTAGAAGATTGTCCTAGTGCCTGACCGGATGGGTGATATGCCTGTATATGATTGTTGCCTCTTCGAGGTAGTTTGAGAACTTTTGAGGATTTCTTTTAATTCTGTAAATATTTTACATCTACCGGTTTCATTCCTTTACCCAGCATCAGGTACATGACAGCTCTCTAGCCTGAATATCTCTCGAAGATTGTCCTAGTGCCTGAACGGATGGGTTTTAGGCCTGTATATGAAAAAATTCTACATCTACCGGTTGCATTGCTTTACCCAGCATTAGGTACATGACAGCTCGCTAATCGGCTGCCGGCTTACTATTTCAGCATCAAAATCACCAAGTTCTCAGCGAACTTAACTTTTAGTTCAGGACTGCATTTATAATGTCGAATGGCATTTCATATCTGACACAAGAATCAACGGAAATTCTTTGGGAAACGGGGTGTATAGAATTCATTTGCCAATGCTAATTTTAAAGTATTCTGAATATCTCTCGAAGATTGTCCTAGTGCCTGACCGGATGGGTGATATGCCTGTATATGATTGTTGCCTCTTCGAGGTATTTTGAGAACTTTTGAGGATTTCTTTTAATTCTATAAATATTTCACATCTTCCGGTTTCATTGCTTTACCCAGCATCAGGTACATGACAGCTCGCTAGTCTGAATATCTCTCGAAGATTGTCCTAGTGCCTGACCAGATGGGTTTTATGCCTGTATATGATTGTTGCCTCTTCAAGGTAGTTTGAAACCTTTTGAGGATTTGTTTTAATTCTGTAAATATTTTACATCTACCGGTTTCATTGCTTTACCCTGCATCAGGTACATGACAGCTCGCTAGTCTGAATATCTCTCGAAGATTGTCTTAGTGCCTGAACGGATGGGTTTTAGGCCTGTATATGAAAAAATTTTACATCTACCGGTTGCATTGTTTCACCCAGTATTAGGTACATGACAGCTCTCTAATCGGCTGCCGGCTTACTATTTCAGCATCAAAATCACCAATTTCGCTTTTTGGGCAGTCAGAAGAAGTGTTTCTTGTACGGCGAAATATACTTTTAGTTCACGACTGCTTTTATAATGTCGAATGGCATTTCACATTTGACACACAAGGATCAACGAAAATTCTTTGAATTACTGAACCTGCAGAATTAATTTGCCAAAGCTAATTTTAAAATTTTCTGAATATCCCTCGCAGTTTGTCCTAGTGCCTGACCGGATGGGTTATATGCCTGAATATGATTGTTGCCTCTTCAAGGTACTCCGAGAACTCTTGCGGACTTCCTTTAATTTTGCAAAAATTCTACATCTACCGGTTGCATTGCTTTACTCAGCATCAGGTATATGACAGCTCGCTAATCGGCTGCCGGCTTACTATTTCAGCATCAAAATCACCAATTTCACTTTTTGGGCAGTCGGGAGAAGTGTTTCTTGTACGGCGAACTTTACTTTTAGTTCAGGACTGCTTTTATAATGTCGAATGGCATTTTACATCTGCAACAAGAATCAACGGAAATTCTTCGGGAAACGGGGTGTATAGAATTTATTTGCCAATGCTAATTTTAAAGTATTCTGAATATCTTTCGAAGATTGTCCTAGTGCCTGACCTCTTCACCAATTTCGCTTTTTGGGCAGTCGCGAGAAGTCTTTCTTGTACGGCGAACTTTACTTTTAGTTCAGGACTGCTTTTATATTGTCGAATGGCATTTCACATTTGACACAAAAGGATCAACGAAAATTCTTTGGGCTACTGAACCTGTAAAACTAATTTGCCAATGCTAATTTTAAAGTTTTCTGAATATCCCTCGCAGTTTGTCCTAGTGCCTGACCAGATGGGTGATATGGCTGTATATGATTGTTGCCTCTTCAAGGTAGTCCGAGAACTTTTGATGATTTCCTTAAATTTTGCAAACATTCTACATCTACCGGTTGCATTGCTTTACCCAGTATCAGATGAATGACAGCTCGCTTAGCAGCTGACGGCTTACTATTTCAGCATCAAAATCATCAATTTCGCATTTTGGGCAGTCGGGAGAAGTGTTTCTTGTGCGGCGATCTTTAGTTTTAGTTCAGGACTGCTTTTATAATGTTGAACGGCATTTCACATTTGACACACAAGGATCAACGAAAATTCTTTGGGTTACTGAACCTGCAGAATTAATTTGCCAATGCTAATTTTAAAATGTTCTGAATATCCCTCGCAGTTTGTCCTAGTGCCTGACCGGATGGGTTATTTGCCTGAATATGATTGTTGCCTCTTCAAGGTACGCCGAGAACTCTTGAGGACTTTCTTTAATTTTGCAAAAATTCTACATCTACCGGTTGCATTGCTTTACCCAGCATCAGGTATATGACAGCTAGCTTATTGGCTGCCGGCTTACTATTTCAGCATCAAAATCACCAAATTCACTTTTTGGGCAGTCGGGAGAAGTGTTTCTTGTACGGCGAACTTTACTTTTAATTCAGGACTGCATTGCTAATGTCGAATGGCAGTTCACATCCGACAACTGGCACAAAGATCAACGGAAATTCTTTGGGAAACAGGGTTTGTAGAATTCACTTGCCAATGAATATCCCCCGGAGTTTGTCTTAGTGCCTGACCGGATGGGTAATATGCCGGTATATGTTTGCATTTCGGGCAGTCGGGAGAAGTGTTTCTTGTGCGGCGATCTTTAGTTTTAGTTCAGGACTGCTTTTATAATGTCGAATGGCATTTTACATCTGACACCAGAATCAACGGAAATTCTTTGGGAAACGGGGTGTGTAGAATTCATTTGCCAATGCTAATTTTAAAGTATTCTGAATATCTCGAAGATTGTCCTAGTGCCTGACCGGATGGGTGATATGCCTGTATATGATTGTTGCCTCTTCGAGGTAGTTTGAGAACTTTTGAGGATTTCTTTTAATTCTGTAAATATTTTACATCTACCGGTTTCATTGCTTTACCCAGCATCAGGTACATGACAGCTCGCTAGTCTGAATATCTCTCGAAGATTGTCCTAGTGCCTGACCAGATGAGTTTTATGCCTGTGTTGGAGCGTCGTTAGTATTTTCCATGGCTCTAATAGCGCAGCGAGTTTCGATGCGCAGGCTTCTCGATTCAAAGTTGAACTCCGCCTTTTCGTTTCTCTGCCTCGCACCGGACCACACTCGACGACAGCGTTGTAGCGCTGTCGTCGCGCTATAACGGAACTTCTTAAAGCGACAAAATGCAAAGGACCAATCAGGGCGCAATTAGCGGCTGATGCAATATTTTTTAGTATGATGAAATTAGGAATTCTGGTAATAACCAGAATTCTCATGCAAAGCAATACACATACAGGAATTCTGGTAATAACCAGAATTCTCATACAAAGCAATACACACACAGCGCGTACGTGCAACACGCAGGAACAATCAAATACAGTGCGTACATACAGTACGCTCCGACACGGCCATCCTGACCTTGACACGTCCTCGTGTAATATGCCAAACATTAACTTTAAAAATGTCTTTGTAATAGATTTCAAACTTAATTCATCGTCTCTTTTAGACGGATATCCAACCAATAATCATCGTTTCTCTTAAACGGATAACCATTAACAATCGTCTCTCTTAGACGGATATCCAACTGATAAAATATTCAGTTCAACATTTCTTCATACAAACTTTTAACATTTATTCTTAATTAAAACATTTGAAAACATATTTCTTTCAATTCAATTCAATAACTTCACCTATGCAAGTTACAAAAATAAAACATGATGCTTGTTTTATTACATAATATTTTGCCAAATTGTCGATTTTACATTTTCTTTAACTAAACTTCCAAATTTCATTCAAAAAGAAACAATCATCGTCTCACTTGGACGGATAACCTTCGTCTCACTTGGACGGCTCACCATCGTCTCACTTGGACGGATAACCTTCGTCTCACTTGGACGGCTCACCATCGTCTCACTTGGACGGTTCACCCTCTGCTTCTATCAGACCATTTGACGAGCCTGGATCTTCATCCTCAATGTCCAGCTCATGGGGCACATTTCCCTCTGGAAATTTTCTTGTGTCCTCGTGACAGTATTTATATAATCGTTTACTCGATAACGACTTTAACATGTATCTGTCACCGTCTAGGACTTTAACTACCAAAAATGGACCCTTGAATTTTGGGTCTAGTTTTGTCTGGTGTCTCTCCTCGTTCTTGAGAAGGACATAGTCACCAACACTGTGTCTTACAACGGCGGCCTTGGACTTATCAAATCGATTTTTGTTGTAAAAGGCTAAAGATTTCATACTGCTACTTGCTCGAGCCCGTGTGGAGTCTAAGTCTACTTCCAATTCTGTGTCCAATGGAGGAACTAATCCAAGAGGTCGACCTTCTTTCCCTATTAACATTTCTAAGGGACTAGCCTCAGTTGCCCGATTTGTTGTGCAGTTTAAAGCTAGCTGCACCTCGCCGAGAGCATCTTGCCAGGGCCTTTGGCTTAATTCGACTGCAGTTAATAGGTTCTTGAGCGTGCTCATAACGCGCTCAACTTGTCCATTAGCACGACTTGCCCCAGTCGCGATTAAATGAAGTTTTATGGTTTTTGAACAGCTACCCTGATCAGCTATAATGCGTGTTGGTGCACCAAACAAGGAAGTTGAAGACTTTATGGCCCTGATACAACTCTCCGTATCTATTTTGAGAGTGTGGTACAGGTGTACGAATTTTGTGAAGCTGTCAATTTGAACAATGATATATTCCTTTAAATCACTTTTACCACTTAATTTGCCAGTAATGTCCATATGGACGGTGTGCCAAGGGATGCTAACCTTTGGTATAGGATGTAATTCTGCTTGAACTTTGCCGGAATGTGACTTTGCTGTCCTGCAGGTTATACAATTGTCAACAAATTTACGGACATATTTGTTCATTTTCTCAAACCAGTAAAATTGGTAAACTTTGTCAAGTGTTTTTTGCCAACCAAGGTGCATGATTGACTCATGTACCTGGTTAACTACTGACCATCTGAAATTTCGGGGCACAACTGGCAAGCATCGTGTCTTACCATTTTTTTTGGATTTTACGAAACAACATCCCTTTTCTCAAATCATATGTTTTAGTTACTTCGTCTAGTAGGTCATTTGAATTCAGTTTACTGACAAGGGCAGCAATATCCGGGTCCAATTGCTGTTCGGCAAACAACCAATTATTTGAGATTTCTGCTATGTTTATTCGCTTCTCGGGAATTTTTTCCAAAATTAATTGTTTCTGAGTGACTGGGTTTCTAGATAAGAAGTCGACATGTGCCATACGTTTTCCTTCTCTGTACTGTATGTCAAACTTGAAAGATTGTAAATAAGACCACCAGCGATGAACTCTAGGAGTTAAGTCTATTTTGGTTCGCGATGCCTTTAACGAGTTACAATCTGTATAAACCACAAATTCTCTGCCAAGCAAGTAGTGACGGAAATGTTTAACGGATGCAAATACTGCCAGAGTTTCAAGCTCATACGAGTGGTACCTAGACTCGGCTGGCGAAGTTGTTTTACTAAAATATTCTACAACGTGAAGCTTATTGTTAATTCGATGTAAAAGCATGGCACCAAATCCGATTGAGCTAGCGTCGGTGTGTAGTTCTATAGGGTATTGCTGGTCGAATATTACCAGAACTGGTTCGTTTGTAAGAATAGTCACAATTTTCTTGCGAATGCTTTCCAACTCAGTAGTCCACGCAAAACTTTCCCTTCCTGATGTTAGGGAATACAACGGCTTTATGACTTGAGAGAATCCGGGTACGAATTTGCGAAAATAGGATGCAAGACCAATAAACTGCCGTACACCAAAAACCGTCTGTGGCGGTGGCAACGATGTTAACGCAACAATCTTTCGCGAGTTTGGTCGAATTTCCCCTGCTCTTACCTCATATCCCAGATATTGAACGACTGTTTTTAAGAAACTACATTTGTTAACATTAAAAATGAATCCAGCATCTGTGAGAATGTCTAGTACTATTTTCAACCTTTCCAATCCTAATTCGACTGTGGGTGACACGATCATGATATCATCCATGTAAACAATCACGTATGAATAGGCCAAGTCACCCAAGGCACGCATGACTGCCCGTTGGAAAACGGATGGCGCATTTTTGAGTCCGAACGGCATGGTCAGGAACTCATATTGACCGTCCGGGGTCACAAATGCAGTGTATTCTATGGAATCAGGGTGGATAGGAATTTGGTGGAAACCACTCGCCATATCAAGACACGTGAAGTAATTTGCGCCACGCAGCCTAGCGATCTGGTCGCTAATGAGCGGCAAAGGGTACCTGTCTGCGATTGTGTTAGAGTTTAACTCTCTGTAGTCGACACAAAGTCGGTCTGTACCATTTTTCTTCTTGACAAGCAGCATAGGACTGGCAAAAGGGGAGCAGCTGGGTCGAATGATGTTGCATTTAAGTAACTCACTTAGCTTTTCTCGGACAATGTCTCTTTCTTCAGGGCTAAGTCTATAGGGCCGGCGTTGTACAGTTTTGGTTGGATCAATCAAGCGAATTTTCATTTCCCCTGTCGTGACTCGTGTAGATGGTGCCCCTTTTACAAGTGCAGTGGAGTAATTCTCAAGCATTTTTATTAGTTTGTCTTTATCAGCCTCGCGCAATTCGGTATCGAGATTTGTAAGGTCAACTGGTTCCCTATCTATTGAGCAAATATTTACGGCTTTGGCTTTTACTACGTTAAACTTGTTTTGTGATATAGTGACATTAAATCCTTGTTTAAGAATTTCGCGGCCAATAACAATGTCGCTTTTCAAATGATTATCTTGCACTACATGGAACAATATTTGAAGTGCGTTCTCATTTATGGTGACTTGGCTTAATATTTGTAAGGTGCTATATATGCCAGCATCGCCTATACCTTTTAGCATGATAATGCTGTTAAAACGATTACCAGCTAGCTTACTACATATTTTCTCTTTAATGAGTGAACACTCTGCGCCAGAATCAAAAGAAATTGGGTAAGTCTCACCGAGCTGCATCATCACTCCAGTTGGCTCTGGTACAAAGCACTGGTTCACAGTTTTCCGTTGGAATGCTCCCTGTGTACTTGTTGATTCCTTTTTCGGACATTGATTTGCAAAGTGTCCAGGCTGGCCGCACTTGAAGCAAGTAACAGTTGGCTTGTCTCGCTGAGATGTCGCGTCCCCCTTTTGTCGCATTTTGGCTCTGCACTCAGCAATTTTATGTCCTGGTTTGCCACAGAAATGGCACACTATTGTCAATATTCTCCTCTTCTTGGCGTCAGGTTCAGGTCCGGAGTCGTCATCACGGTCAGCATTACGATGTTTTTTAAAGGAGAATGCGCCTAGTTCGGATTGCAAGTCACTTCTAGTTTGAACTTTTGACGTGAACACAATCCGATCCAAGCGGTTATCCACATTGGCTAAATGCGCGAGCACAATTGAAACAGCAATTTCTTCGATGTTTTTGTTTTTCCAATTGGAAGTTAAAGTGGTCACCAAACGGCTAGCATAAACCGCAAGACATTCGCCGTTAGTTGAGCGACTGTTTAGTAGATTTAGAAACATTGCCGACGACGTTTCACTATTTTCGTAGCGGCGGAGGAATAATTCCTTAAATTCAATCCACTTAATGCCGGGATATGCAGTTTGAGTTAGCCACTGTGAGGCACTGCCCACCATAGCTTCGCTTAGTGCCATGATGAGTCTGCTTCCTTCTAGGGGCTGTTCCGTTAATATAATGTCAGCTGTGATGGACCACTTTGAGGCATCTGCACCTGCAGTGTCAGAGAAAAATTTTGGCAAAGTGACGCCACGAGTCTGCTGTTGCTCCCGTGTTGACGCTTGCATGGTTCTTGCAAGCTCCAGCAGATTCTGGTTCTGCATTTGTAAAATTATGCGCCACTGATCCTCTGAGAATGCAGGAGGTGGTGCTGATCCCACTTCTGATGTTGGAGCGTCGTTAGTATTTTCCATGGCTCTAATAGCGCAGCGAGTTTCGATGCGCAGGCTTCTCGATTCAAAGTTGAACTCCGCCTTTTCGTTTCTCTGCCTCGCACCGAACCACACTCGACGACAGCGTTGTAGCGCTGTCGTCGCGCTATAACGGAACTTCTTAAAGCGACAAAATGCAAAGGACCAATCAGGGCGCAATTAGCGGCTGATGCAATATTTTTTAGTATGATGAAATTAGGAATTCTGGTAATAACCAGAATTCTCATACAAAGCAATACACACACAGGAATTCTGGTAATAACCAGAATTCTCATACAAAGCAATACACACACAGCGCGTACGTGCAACACGCAGGAACAATCAAATACAGTGCGTACATACAGTACGCTCCGACACCTGTATATGATTGTTGCCTCTTTAAGGTAGTTTGAAAACTTTAGAGGATTTCTTTTAATTCTGTAAATATTTTACATCTACCGGTTTCATTGCTTTACCCAGCATCAGGTACATGACAGCTCCCCAGCCTGAATATCTATCGAAGATTGTCCTAGTGCCTGAACGGATGGGTTTTAGGCCTGTATATGAAAAAATTCTACATCTACCGGTTGCATTGCTTTACCCAGCATCAGGTACATGACAGCTCGCTAATCGGCTGCCGGCTTACTATTTGAGCATCAAAATCACCAATTTCGCTTTTTGGGCAGTCGGGAGAAGTGTTTCTTGTTCGGCGAACTTTACTTTTAATTCAGGACTGCATTTCTAATGTCGAATGGCAGTTCACATCTGACATCTGGCACAAAGATCAACGGAAATTCTTTGGGAAACGGGGTGTGTAGAATTCACTTGCCAATGCGAATTTTAAGTTTTCTGAATATCGCTCGGAGTTTGTCTTAGTGCCTGACCAGATGGGTAATATGCCGGTATATGTTTGTTGCCCCTCCCAGGTACTCCGAGAATATTTGAGGATTTCCTTTAATTCTGCAATAATTCTACATCTACCTGTTGCATTCCTTTCCCAGCATCTGGTACATGACAGCTCGCTAAGCGGCTGACGGCTTACTATTTCAGCATCAAAATCACCAATTTCTCATTTTGGGCAGTCGGGAGAAGCGCTTCATGTTCAGCGAACTTAGCTTTTAGTTCAGGACTGCATTTATAATGTCGAATGGCATTTCATATCTGACACAAGGATCAACGGAAATTCTTTGGGAAACGGGGTTTGTAGAATTAATTAGCCAATGCTAATTTTAACATTTTCTGAATATCCCTTGCAGTTTGTCTTAGTGCCTGACCGGATGGGTGATATGCCTGTATATGTATGTTGCCTCTTCCACGTATTCCGAGAACATTTGGGTATTTCCTTTAATTCTGCAATTATTCTACATCTACCTGTTGCATTCCTTTCCCAGCATCTGGTACATGACAGCTTAACTTTTAGTTCAGGACTGCATTTATAATGTCGAATGGCATTTCATATCTGACACAAGGATCAACGGAAATTCTTTGGGAAACGGGGCCTGTAGAATTAATTAGCCAATGCTAATTTGAACATTTTCTGAATATCCCTTTCAGTTTGTCTTAGTGCCTGACCGGATGAGTGATATGCCTGTATGATTGTTGCCTCTTTAAGGGAGTCCGAGAACTTTTGAGGATTTCTTTTAATTCTGCAATTATTCTACATCTACCTGTTGCATTCCTTTCCCAGCATCTGGTACATAACAGCTGGCTAAACGGTTGCCGGCTTACTATTTCAGCAACTTAATCCGCAATTTCGGCATTTTGGGCAGTCGGCAGAAGTGCTTCATGTTCAGCGAACTTTGCTTTTAGTTCAGGACTGCTTTTATAGTGTCGAATGACATTTGACATGTAATACAAGGATCAACGGAAATTCTTTGGGATACCGGGCCTGTAGAATTAATTTGCCAACGCTAAATTTAAAATTTTTCGATTTTTGGGCATTTGGGAGAAATTTTTTGGGAAACGGGGTGTGTAGCCATTGCTAATTTTAAAGTTTTCAGAATATCCCTCGCAGTTTGGCCTAGTGCCTGACCAGATGGGTGATATGGCTGTATATGATTGTTGCCTCTTCAAGGTAGTCCGAGAACTTTTGATGATTTCCTTTAATTTTGCAAAAATTCTACATCTACCGGTTGCATTGCTTTACCCAGCATCAGATAAATGATAGCTCGCTTAGCAGCTGACGGCTTACTATTTCAGCATCAAAATCATCAATTTCGCATTTTGGGCAGTCGGGAGAAGTGTTTCTTGTGCGGCGATCTTTAGTTTTAGTTCAGGACTGCTTTTATAATGTTGAATGGCATTTCACATTTGACACACAAGGATCAACGAAAATTCTTTGGGATACTGAACCTGTAGAATTAATTTGCCAATGCTAATTTTAAAATTTTCTGAATATCCCTCGCAGTTTGTCCTAGTGCCTGACCGGATGGGTTATATGCCTGAATATGATTGTTGCCTCTTCAAGGTACTCCGAGAACTCTTGAGGACTTCCTTTAATTTTGCAAAAATTCTACATCTACCGGTTGCATTGCTTTACCCAGCATTAGGTACATGACAGCTCGCTAATCGGCTGCCGGCTTACTATTTCAGAATCAAAAGCACCAATTTCGCTTTTTGGGCAGTCGGGAGAAGTGTTTCTTGTAAGGCGAACTTTACTTTTAGTTCAGGACTGCTTTTATATTGTCGAATGGCATTTCACATTTGACACACAAGGATCAACGAAAATTCTTTGGGATACTGAACCTGTAGAATTAATTTGCCAATGCTAATTTTAAAATTTTCTGAATATCCCTCGCAGTTTGTCCTAGTGCCTGACCGGATGGGTTATATTCCTGAATATGATTGTTGCCTCTTCAAGGTACTCCGAGAACTCTTGAGGACTTCCTTTAATTTTGCAAAAATTCTACATCTACCGGTTGCATTGCCTTACCCAGCATTAGGTACATGACAGCTCGCTAATAGGCTGCCGGCTTTCTATTTCAGCATCAAAATCACCAATTTCGCTTTTTGGGCAGTCGGGAGAAGTGTTTCTTGTACGGCGAACTTTACTTTTAATTCTGGACTGCATTTCTAATGTCGAATGGCAGTTCAAATCTGATATCTGGCACAAAGAGCAACGGAAATTCTTTGGGAAACGGGGTTTGTAGAATTCACTTGCCAATGCTAATTTTAAGTTTTCTGAATATCCCTCGGAGTTTGTCTTACTGCCTGACCGGATGGGTGATATGCCTGTATATGTATGTTGCCTCTTCCAGGTATTCCGAGAACATTTGGGTATTTCCTTTAATTCTGCAATTATTCTACATCTACCTGTTGCATTCCTTTCCCAGCATCTGGTACATAACAGCTGGCTAAACGTTTGCCGGCTTACTATTTCAGCAACTTAATCCGCAATTTCGGCATTTTGGGCAGTCGGCAGAAGTGCTTCATGTTCAGCGAACTTTGCTTTTAGTTCAGGACTGCTTTTATAGTGTCGAATGACATTTGACATGTAATACAAGGATCAACGGAAATTCTTTGGGATACCGGGCCTGTAGAATTAGTTTGCCAATGCTAAATTTAAAATTTTTCGATTTTTGGGCATTTGGGAGAAATTCTTTGGGAAACGGGGTGTGTAGCCATTGCTAATTTTAAAGTTTTCTGAATATCCCTCGCAGTTTGTCCTAGTGCCTGACCAGATGGGTGATATGGCTGTATATGATTGTTGCCTCTTCAAGGTAGTCCGAGAACTTTTGATGATTTCCTTTAATTTTGCAAAAATTCTACATCTACCGGTTGCATTGCTTTACCCAGCATCAGATAAATGACAGCTCGCTAAGCGACTGACGGCATACTATTTCAGCATCAAAATCACCAATTTCGCTTTTTGGGCAGTCGGGAGAAGTGTTTCTTGTACGGCGAACTTTACTATTAGTTCAGGACTGCTTTTATATTGTTGAATGGCATTTCACATTTGACACACAAGGATCAACGAAAATTCTTTGGGATACTGAACCTGTAGAATTAATTTGCCAATGCTAATTTTAAAATTTTCTGAATATTCCTCGCAGTTTGTCCTAGTGCCTGACTGGATGGGTTATATGCCTGAATATGATTGTTGCCTCTTCAAGGTACTCCGAGAACTCTTGAGGACTTCCTTTAATTTTGCAAAAATTCTACATCTACCGGTTGCATTGCCTTACCCAGCATTAGGTACATGACAGCTCGCTAATAGGCTGCCGGCTTACTATTTCAGCATCAAAATCACCAATTTCGCTTTTTGGGCAGTCGGGAGAAGTGCTTCTTGTACGGCGAACTTTACTTTTAATTCAGGACTGCATTTCTAATGTCGAATGGCAGTTCACATCTGACATCTGGCACAAAGATCAACGGAAATTCTTTGGGAAACGGGGTTTGTAGAATTCACTTGCCAAAGCTAGTTTTAAGTTTTCTGAATATCCCTCGGAGTTTGTCTTACTGCCTGACCGGATGGGTAATATGCCGGTATATGTTTGCATTTTGGGCAGTCGGGAGAAGTGTTTCTTGTGCGGCGATCTTTAGTTTTAGTTCAGGACTGCTTTTATAATGTCGAATGGCATTTTACATCTGACACCAGAATCAACGGAAATTCTTTGGGAAACGGGGTGTGTAGAATTCATTTGCCAATGCTAATTTTAAAGTATTCTGAATATCTCGAAGATTGTCCTAGTGCCTGACCGGATGGGTGATATGCCTGTATATGATTGTTGCCTCTTCGAGGTAGTTTGAGAACTTTTGAGGATTTCTTTTAATTCTGTAAATATTTTACATCTACCGGTTTCATTGCTTTACCCAGCATCAGGTACATGACAGCTCGCTAGTCTGAATATCTCTCGAAGATTGTCCTAGTGCCTGACCAGATGGGTTTTATGCCTGTATATGATTGTTGCCTCTTCAAAGTAGTTTTTGAAAACTTTTGAGGATTTCTTTTAATTCTGTAAATATTTTACATCTACCGGTTTCATTGCTTTACCCAGCATCAGGTACATGACAGCTCCCTAGCCTGAATATCTCTCGAAGATTGTCCTAGTGCCTGAACGGATGGGTTTTAGGCCTGTATATGAAAAAATTGTACATCTACCGGTTGCATTGCTTTACCCAGCATTAGGTACATGACAGCTCGCTAATCGGCTGCCGGCTTACTATTTCAGAATCAAAAGCACCAATTTCGCTTTTTGGGCAGTCGGGAGAAGTGTTTCTTGTACGGCGAACTTTACTTTTAGTTCAGGACTGCTTTTATATTGTCGAATGGCATTTCACATTTGACACACAAGGATCAACGAAAATTCTTTGGGATACTGAACCTGTAGAACTAATTTGCCAATGCTAATTTTAAAATTTTCTGAATATCCCTCGCAGTTTGTCCTAGTGCCTGACCGGATGGGTTATATGCCTGAATATGATTGTTGCCTCTTCAAGGTACTCCGAGAACTCTTGAGGACTTCCTTTAATTTTGCAAAAATTCTACATCTACCGGTTGCATTGCCTTACCCAGCATTAGGTACATGACAGCTCGCTAATAGGCTGCCGGCTTACTATTTCAGCATCAAAATCACCAATTTCGCTTTTTGGGCAGTCGGGAGAAGTGTTTCTTGTACGGCGAACTTTACTTTTAATTCAGGACTGCATTTCTAATGTCGAATGGCAGTTCACATCTGACATCTGGCACAAAGATCAACGGAAATTCTTTGGGAAACGGGGTTTGTAGAATTCACTTGCCAATGCTAATTTTAAGTTTTCTGAATATCCCTCGGAATTTGTCTTACTGCCTGACCGGACGGGTAATATGCCGGTATATGTTTGCATTTTGGGCAGTCGGGAGAAGTGTTTCTTGTGCGGCGATCTTTAGTTTTAGTTCAGGACTGCTTTTATAATGTCGAATGGCATTTTACATCTGACACCAGAATCAACGGAAATTCTTTGGGAAACGGGGTGTGTAGAATTCATTTGCCAATGCTAATTTTAAAGTATTCTGAATATCTCGAAGATTGTCCTAGTGCCTGACCGGATGGGTGATATGCCTGTATATGATTGTTGCCTCTTCGAGGTAGTTTGAGAACTTTTGAGGATTTCTTTTAATTCTGTAAATATTTTACATCTACCGGTTTCATTGCTTTACCCAGCATCAGGTACATGACAGCTCGCTAGTCTGAATATCTCTCGAAGATTGTCCTAGTGCCTGACCAGATGGGTTTTATGCCTGTATATGATTGTTGCCTCTTCAAAGTAGTTTTTGAAAACTTTTGAGGATTTCTTTTAATTCTGTAAATATTTTACATCTACCGGTTTCATTGCTTTACCCAGCATCAGGTACATGACAGCTCCCCAGCCTGGATATCTCTCGAAGATTGTCCTAGTGCCTGAACGGATGGGTTTTAGGCCTGTATATGAAAAAATTCTACATCTACCGGTTGCATTGCTTTACCCAGCATTAGGTACATGACAGCTCGCTAATCGGCTGCCGGCTTACTATTTCAGAATCAAAAGCACCAACTTCGCTTTTTGGACAGTCGGGAGAAGTGTTTCTTGTACGGCGAACTTTACTTTTAGTTCAGGACTGCTTTTATATTGTCGAATGGCATTTCACATTTGACACACAAGGATCAACGAAAATTCTTTGGGATACTGAACCTGTAGAACTAATTTGCCAATGCTAATTTTAAAATTTTCTGAATATCCCTCGCAGTTTGTCCTAGTGCCTGACCGGATGGGTTATATGCCTGAATATGATTGTTGCCTCTTCAAGGTACTCCGAGAACTCTTGAGGACTTCCTTTAATTTTGCAAAAATTCTACATCTACCGGTTGCATTGCTTTACCCAGCATCAAGTATATGACAGCTCGCTAATTGGCTGCCGGCTTACTATTTCAGCATAAAAATCACCAATTTCACTTTTTGGGCAGTCGGGAGAAGTGTTTCTTGTACGGCGAACTTTACTTTTAATTCAGGACTGCATTTCTAATGTCGAATGGCAGTTCACATCCGACATCTGGCACAAAGATCAACGGAAATTCTTTGGGAAACAGGGTTTGTAAAACTCACTTGCCAATGCGAATTTTAAGTTTTCTGAATATCCCTCGGAGTTTGTCCTAGTGCCTGACCGGATGGGTAATATGCCGGTATATGTTTGCATTTTTGGCAGTCGGGAGAAGTGTTTCTTGTGCGGCGAACTTTAGTTTTAGTTCAGGACTGCTTTTATAATGTCGAATGGCATTTTACATCTGACACCAGAATCAACGGAAATTCTTTGGGAAACGGGGTGTGTAGAATTCATTTGCCAATGCTAATTTTAAAGTATTCTGAATATCTCGAAGATTGTCCTAGTGCCTGACCGGATGGGTGATATGCCTGTATATGATTGTTGCCTCTTCGAGGTAGTTTGAGAACTTTTGAGGATTTCTTTTAATTCTGTAAATATTTTACATCTACCGGTTTCATTGCTTTACCCAGCATCAGGTACATGACAGCTCCCCAGCCTGAATATCTCTCAAAGATTGTCCTAGTGCCTGAACGGATGGGTTTAAGGCCTGTATATGAAAAAATTCTACATCTACCGGTTGCATTGCTTTACCCAGCATTAGGTACATGACAGCTCGCTAATCGGCTGCCGGCTTACTATTTCAGAATCAAAATCACCAATTTCGCTTTTTGGGCAGTCGCGAGAAGTCTTTCTTGTACGGCGAACTTTACTTTTAGTTCAGGACTGCTTTTATATTGTCGAATGGCATTTCACATTTGACACAAAAGGATCAACGAAAATTCTTTGGGCTACTGAACCTGTAAAACTAATTTGCCAATGCTAATTTTAAAGTTTTCTGAATATCCCTCGCAGTTTGTCCTAGTGCCTGACCAGATGGGTGATATGGCTGTATATGATTGTTGCCTCTTCAAGGTAGTCCGAGAACTTTTGATGATTTCCTTAAATTTTGCAAACATTCTACATCTACCGGTTGCATTGCTTTACCCAGTATCAGATGAATGACAGCTCGCTTAGCAGCTGACGGCTTACTATTTCAGCATCAAAATCATCAATTTCGCATTTTGGGCAGTCGGGAGAAGTGTTTCTTGTGCGGCGATCTTTAGTTTTAGTTCAGGACTGCTTTTATAATGTTGAACGGCATTTCACATTTGACACACAAGGATCAACGAAAATTCTTTGGGATACTGAACCTGTAGAATTAATTTGCCAATGCTAATTTTAAAATTTTCTGAATATCCCTCGCAGTTTGTCCTAGTGCCTGACCGGATGGGTTATATGCCTGAATATGATTGTTGCCTCTTCAAGGTACTCCGAGAACTCTTGAGGACTTCCTTTAATTTTGCAAAAATTCTACATCTACCGGTTGCATTGCTTTACCCAGCATCGGATAAATGACAGCTCGCTAAGCGACTGACGGCATACTATTTCAGCATCAAAATCACCAATTTCGCTTTTTTGGCAGTCGGGAAAAGTGTTTCTTGTACGGCGAACTTTACTATTAGTTCAGGACTGCTTTTATATTGTTGAATGGCATTTCACATTTGACACACAAGGATCAACGAAAATTCTTTGGGATACTGAACCTGTAGAATTAATTTGCCAATGCTAATTTTAAAATTTTCTGAATATCCCTCGCAGTTTGTCCTAGTGCCTGACTGGATGGGTTATATGCCTGAATATGATTGTTGCCTCTTCAAGGTACTCCGAGAACTCTTGAGGACTTCCTTTAATTTTGCAAAAATTCTACATCTACCGGTTGCATTGCTTTACCCAGCATTAGGTACATGACAGCTCGCTAATAGGCTGCCGGCTTACTATTTCAGAATCAAAATCACCAATTTCGCTTTTTGGGCAGTCGGGAGAAGTGTTTCTTGTACGGCGAACTTTACTTTTAGTTCAGGACTGCTTTTATATTGTCGAATGGCATTTCACATTTGACACACAAGGATCAACGAAAATTCTTTGGGATACTGAACCTGTAGAACTAATTTGCCAATGCTAATATTAAAATTTTCTGAATATCCCTCGCAGTTTGTCCTAGTGCCTGACCGGATGGGTTATATGCCTGAATATGATTGTTGCCTCTTCAAGGTACTCCGAGAACTCTTGAGGACTTCCTTTAATTTTGCAAAAATTCTACATCTACTGGTTGCATTGCTTTACCCAGCATCAGGTATATGACAGCTCGCTAATCGGCTGCCGGCTTACTATTTCAGCATCAAAATCACCAATTTCGCTTTTTGGGCAGTCGGGAGAAGTGTTTCTTGTACGGCGAACTTTACTTTTAATTCAGGACTGCATTTCTAATGTCGAATGGCAGTTCACATCTGACATCTGGCACAAAGATCAACGGAAATTCTTTGGGAAACGGGGTTTGTAGAATTCACTTGCCAATGTTGCCTCTTCAAGGTACTCCGAGAACTCTTGAGGACTTCCTTTAATTTTGCAAAAATTCTACATCTACCGGTTGCATTGCTTTACCCAGCATCAGATAAATGACAGCTCGCTAAGCGACTGACGGCATACTATTTCAGCATCAAAATCACCAATTTCGCTTTTTGGGCAGTCGGGAGAAGTGTTTCTTGTACGGCGAACTTTACTATTAGTTCAGGACTGCTTTTATATTGTTGAATGGCATTTCACATTTGACACACAAGGATCAACGAAAATTCTTTGGGATACTGAACCTGTAGAATTAATTTGCCAATGCTAATTTTAAAATTTTCTGAATATCCCTCGCAGTTTGTCCTAGTGCCTGACTGGATGGGTTATATGCCTGAATATGATTGTTGCCTCTTCAAGGTACTCCGAGAACTCTTGAGGACTTCCTTTAATTTTGCAAAAATTCTACATCTACCGGTTGCATTGCTTTACCCAGCATTAGGTACATGACAGCTCGCTAATAGGCTGCCGGCTTACTATTTCAGAATCAAAATCACCAATTTCGCTTTTTGGGCAGTCGGGAGAAGTGTTTCTTGTACGGCGAACTTTACTTTTAGTTCAGGACTGCTTTTATATTGTCGAATGGCATTTCACATTTGACACACAAGGATCAACGAAAATTCTTTGGGATACTGAACCTGTAGAACTAATTTGCCAATGCTAATATTAAAATTTTCTGAATATCCCTCGCAGTTTGTCCTAGTGCCTGACCGGATGGGTTATATGCCTGAATATGATTGTTGCCTCTTCAAGGTACTCCGAGAACTCTTGAGGACTTCCTTTAATTTTGCAAAAATTCTACCTCTACTGGTTGCATTGCTTTACCCAGCATCAGGTATATGACAGCTCGCTAATCGGCTGCCGGCTTACTATTTCAGCATCAAAATCACCAATTTCGCTTTTTGGGCAGTCGGGAGAAGTGTTTCTTGTACGGCGAACTTTACTTTTAATTCAGGACTGCATTTCTAATGTCGAATGGCAGTTCACATCTGACATCTGGCACAAAGATCAACGGAAATTCTTTGGGAAACGGGGTTTGTAGAATTCACTTGCCAATGCGAATTTTAAGTTTTCTGAATATCGCTCGGAGTTTGTCTTAGTGCCTGACCGGATGGGTAATATGCCTGTATATGATTGTTGCCTCTTCAAAGTAGTTTTTGAAAACTTTTGAGGATTTCTTTTAATTCTGTAAATATTTTACATCTACCGGTTTCATTGCTTTACCCAGCATCAGGTACATGACAGCTCCCCAGCCTGAATATCTCTCGAAGATTGTCCTAGTGCCTGAACGGATGGGTTTTAGGCCTGTATATGAAAAAATTGTACATCTACCGGTTGCATTGCTTTACCCAGCATTAGGTACATGACAGCTCGCTAATCGGCTGCCGGCTTACTATTTCAGAATCAAAAGCACCAATTTCGCTTTTTGGGCAGTCGGGAGAAGTGTTTCTTGTACGGCGAACTTTACTTTTAGTTCAGGACTGCTTTTATATTGTCGAATGGCATTTCACATTTGACACACAAGGATCAACGAAAATTCTTTGGGATACTGAACCTGTAGAACTAATTTGCCAATGCTAATTTTAAAATTTTCTGAATATCCCTCGCAGTTTGTCCTAGTGCCTGACCGGATGGGTTATATGCCTGAATATGATTGTTGCCTTTTCAAGGTACTCCGAGAACTCTTGAGGACTTCCTTTAATTTTGCAAAAATTCTACATCTACCGGTTGCATTGCCTTACCCAGCATTAGGTACATGACAGCTCGCTAATAGGCTGCCGGCTTACTATTTCAGCATCAAAATCACCAATTTCGCTTTTTGGGCAGTCGGGAGAAGTGTTTCTTGTACGGCGAACTTTACTTTTAATTCAGGACTGCATTTCTAATGTCGAATGGCAGTTCACATCTGACATCTGGCACAAAGATCAACGGAAATTCTTTGGGAAACGGGGTTTGTAGAATTCACTTGCCAATGCTAATTTTAAGTTTTCTGAATATCCCTCGGAGTTTGTCTTACTGCCTGACCGGATGGGTAATATGCCGGTATATGTTTGCATTTTGGGCAGTCGGGAGAAGTGTTTCTTGTGCGGCGATCTTTAGTTTTAGTTCAGGACTGCTTTTATATTGTTGAATGGCATTTCACATTTGACACACAAGGATCAACGAAAATTCTTTGGGATACTGAACCTGTAGAACTAATTTGCCAATGCTAATTTTAAAATTTTCTGAATATCCCTCGCAGTTTGTCCTAGTGCCTGACCGGATGGGTTATATGCCTGAATATGATTGTTGCCTTTTCAAGGTACTCCGAGAACTCTTGAGGACTTCCTTTAATTTTGCAAAAATTCTACATCTACCGGTTGCATTGCTTTACCCAGCATAAGGTACATGACAGCTCGCTAATAGGCTGCCGGCTTACTATTTCAGAATCAAAATCACCAATTTCGCTTTTTGGGCAGTCGGGAGAAGTGTTTCTTGTACGGCGAACTTTACTTTTAGTTCAGGACTGCTTTTATATTGTCGAATGGCAGTTCACATCTGACATCTGGCACAAAGATCAACGGAAATTCTTTGGGAAACGGGGTTTGTAGAATTCACTTGCCAATGTTGCCTCTTCAAGGTACTCCGAGAACTCTTGAGGACTTCCTTTAATTTTGCAAAAATTCTACATCTACTGGTTGCATTGCTTTACCCAGCATCAGGTATATTACGGCTTACTATTTCAGCATCAAAATCACCAATTTCGCTTTTTGGGCAGTCGGGAGAAGTGTTTCTTGTACGGCGAACTTTACTTTTAATTCAGGACTGCATTTCTAATGTCGAATGGCAGTTCACATCTGACATCTGGCACAAAGATCAACGGAAATTCTTTGGGAAACGGGGTTTGTAGAATTCACTTGCCAATGTTGCCTCTTCAAGGTACTCCGAGAACTCTTGAGGACTTCCTTTAATTTTGCAAAAATTCTACATCTACCGGTTGCATTGCTTTACCCAGCATCAGATAAATGACAGCTCGCTAAGCGACTGACGGCATACTATTTCAGCATCAAAATCACCAATTTCGCTTTTTGGGCAGTCGGGAGAAGTGTTTCTTGTACGGCGAACTTTACTATTAGTTCAGGACTGCTTTTATATTGTTGAATGGCATTTCACATTTGACACACAAGGATCAACGAAAATTCTTTGGGATACTGAACCTGTAGAATTAATTTGCCAATGCTAATTTTAAAATTTTCTGAATATCCCTCGCAGTTTGTCCTAGTGCCTGACTGGATGGGTTATATGCCTGAATATGATTGTTGCCTCTTCAAGGTACTCCGAGAACTCTTGAGGACTTCCTTTAATTTTGCAAAAATTCTACATCTACCGGTTGCATTGCTTTACCCAGCATTAGGTACATGACAGCTCGCTAATAGGCTGCCGGCTTACTATTTCAGAATCAAAATCACCAATTTCGCTTTTTGGGCAGTCGGGAGAAGTGTTTCTTGTACGGCGAACTTTACTTTTAGTTCAGGACTGCTTTTATATTGTCGAATGGCATTTCACATTTGACACACAAGGATCAACGAAAATTCTTTGGGATACTGAACCTGTAGAACTAATTTGCCAATGCTAATATTAAAATTTTCTGAATATCCCTCGCAGTTTGTCCTAGTGCCTGACCGGATGGGTTATATGCCTGAATATGATTGTTGCCTCTTCAAGGTACTCCGAGAACTCTTGAGGACTTCCTTTAATTTTGCAAAAATTCTACCTCTACTGGTTGCATTGCTTTACCCAGCATCAGGTATATGACAGCTCGCTAATCGGCTGCCGGCTTACTATTTCAGCATCAAAATCACCAATTTCGCTTTTTGGGCAGTCGGGAGAAGTGTTTCTTGTACGGCGAACTTTACTTTTAATTCAGGACTGCATTTCTAATGTCGAATGGCAGTTCACATCTGACATCTGGCACAAAGATCAACGGAAATTCTTTGGGAAACGGGGTTTGTAGAATTCACTTGCCAATGCTAATTTTAAGTTTTCTGAATATCGCTCGGAGTTTGTCTTAGTGCCTGACCGGATGGGTAATATGCCTGTATATGATTGTTGCCTCTTCAAAGTAGTTTTTGAAAACTTTTGAGGATTTCTTTTAATTCTGTAAATATTTTACATCTACCGGTTTCATTGCTTTACCCAGCATCAGGTACATGACAGCTCCCCAAGCCTGAATATCTCTCGAAGATTGTCCTAGTGCCTGAACGGATGGGTTTTAGGCCTGTATATGAAAAAATTGTACATCTACCGGTTGCATTGCTTTACCCAGCATTAGGTACATGACAGCTCGCTAATCGGCTGCCGGCTTACTATTTCAGAATCAAAAGCACCAATTTCGCTTTTTGGGCAGTCGGGAGAAGTGTTTCTTGTACGGCGAACTTTACTTTTAGTTCAGGACTGCTTTTATATTGTCGAATGGCATTTCACATTTGACACACAAGGATCAACGAAAATTCTTTGGGATACTGAACCTGTAGAACTAATTTGCCAATGCTAATTTTAAAATTTTCTGAATATCCCTCGCAGTTTGTCCTAGTGCCTGACCGGATGGGTTATATGCCTGAATATGATTGTTGCCTTTTCAAGGTACTCCGAGAACTCTTGAGGACTTCCTTTAATTTTGCAAAAATTCTACATCTACTGGTTACATTGCCTTACCCAGCATTAGGTACATGACAGCTCACTAATAGGCTGCCGGCTTACTATTTCAGCATCAAAATCACCAATTTCGCTTTTTGGGCAGTCGGGAGAAGTGTTTCTTGTAGGGCGAACTTTACTTTTAATTCAGGACTGCATTTCTAATGTCGAATGGCAGTTCACATCTGACATCTGGCACAAAGATCAACGGAAATTCTTTGGGAAACGGGGTTTGTAGAATTCACTTGCCAATGCTAATTTTAAGTTTTCTGAATATCCCTCGGAGTTTGTCTTACTGCCTGACCGGATGGGTAATATGCCGGTATATGTTTGCATTTTGGGCAGACGGGAGAAGTGTTTCTTGTGCGGCGATCTTTAGTTTTAGTTCAGGACTGCTTTTATAATGTCGAATGGCATTTTACATCTGACACCAGAATCAACGGAAATTCTTTGGGAAACGGGGTGTGTAGAATTCATTTGCCAATGCTAATTTTAAAGTATTCTGAATATCTCGAAGATTGTCCTAGTGCCTGACCGGATGGGTGATATGCCTGTATATGATTGTTGCCTCTTCGAGGTAGATTGAGAACTTTTGAGGATTTCTTTTAATTCTGTAAATATTTTACATCTACCGGTTTCATTGCTTTACCCAGCATCAGGTACATGACAGCTCGCTAGTCTGAATATCTCTCGAAGATTGTCCTAGTGCCTGACCAGATGGGTTTTATGCCTGTATATGATTGTTGCCTCTTCAAAGTAGTTTTTGAAAACTTTTGAGGATTTCTTTTAATTCTGTAAATATTTTACATCTACCGGTTTCATTGCTTTACCCAGCATCAGGTACATGACAGCTCCCCAGCCTGGATATCTCTCGAAATTGTCCTAGTGCCTGAACGGATGGGTTTTAGGCCTGTATATGAAAAAATTCTACATCTACCGGTTGCATTGCTTTACCCAGCATTAGGTACATGACAGCTCGCTAATCGGCTGCCGGCTTACTATTTCAGAATCAAAAGCACCAATGTCGCTTTTTGGGCAGTCGGGAGAAGTGTTTCTTGTACGGCGAACTTTACTTTTAGTTCAGGACTGCTTTTATATTGTCGAATGGCATTTCACATTTGACACACAAGGATCAACGAAAATTCTTTGGGATACTGAACCTGTAGAACTAATTTGCCAATGCTAATTTTAAAATTTTCTGAATATCCCTCGCAGTTTGTCCTAGTGCCTGACCGGATGGGTTATATGCCTGAATATGATTGTTGCCTCTTCAAGGTACTCCGAGAACTCTTGAGGACTTCCTTTAATTTTGCAAAAATTCTACATCTACTGGTTGCATTGCTTTACCCAGCATCAAGTATATGACAGCTCGCTAATTGGCTGCCGGCTTACTATTTCAGCATAAAAATCACCAATTTCACTTTTTGGGCAGTCGGGAGAAGTGTTTCTTGTAGGGCGAACTTTACTTTTAATTCAGGACTGCATTTCTAATGTCGAATGGCAGTTCACATCTGACATCTGGCACAAAGATCAACGGAAATTCTTTGGGAAACAGGGTTTGTAAAACTCACTTGCCAATGCGAATTTTAAGTTTTCTGAATATCCCTCGGAGTTTGTCCTAGTGCCTGACCGGATGGGTAATATGCCGGTATATGTTTGCATTTTTGGCAGTCGGGAGAAGTGTTTCTTGTGCGGCGATCTTTAGTTTTAGTTCAGGACTGCTTTTATAATGTCGAATGGCATTTTACATCTGACACCAGAATCAACGGAAATTCTTTGGGAAACGGGGTGTGTAGAATTCATTTGCCAATGCTAATTTTAAAGTATTCTGAATATCTCGAAGATTGTCCTAGTGCCTGACCGGATGGGTGATATGCCTGTATATGATTGTTGCCTCTTCGAGGTAGTTTGAGAACTTTTGAGGATTTCTTTTAATTCTGTAAATATTTTACATCTACCGGTTTCATTGCTTTACCCAGCATCAGGTACATGACAGCTCGCTAGTCTGAATATCTCTCGAAGATTGTCCTAGTGCCTGACCAGATGGGTTTTATGCCTGTATATGATTGTTGCCTCCTTAAGGTAGTTTGAAAACTTTTGAGGATTTCTTTTAATTCTGTAAATATTTTACATCTACCGGTTTCATTGCTTTACCCAGCATCAGGTACATGACAGCTCCCCAGCCTGAATATCTCTCGAAGATTGTCCTAGTGCCTGAACGGATGGGTTTAAGGCCTGTATATGAAAAAATTCTACATCTACCGGTTGCATTGCTTTACCCAGCATCTGATAAATGACAGCTCGCTAAGCGACTGACGGCATACTATTTCAGCATCAAAATCACCAATTTCGCTTTTTTGGCAGTCGCGAGAAGTGTTTCTTGTACGGCGAACTTTACTATTAGTTCAGGACTGCTTTTATATTGTTGAATGGCATTTCACATTTGACACACAAGGATCAACGAAAATTCTTTGGGATACTGAACCTGTAGAATTAATTTGCCAATGCTAATTTTAAAATTTTCTGAATATCCCTCGCAGTTTGTCCTAGTGCCTGACCGGATGGGTTATATGCCTGAATATGATTGTTGCCTCTTCAAGGTACTCCGAGAACTCTTGAGGACTTCCTTTAATTTTGCAAAAATTCTACATCTACCGGTTGCATTGCTTTACCCAGCATTAGGTACATGACAGCTCGCTAATAGGCTGCCGGCTTACTATTTCAGCATCAAAATCACCAATTTCGCTTTTTGGGCAGTCGGGAGAAGTGTTTCTTGTAGGGCGAACTTTACTTTTAATTCAGGACTGCATTTCTAATGTCGAATGGCAGTTCACATCTGACATCTGGCACAAAGATCAACGGAAATTCTTTGGGAAACGGGGTTTGTAGAATTCACTTGCCAATGCTAATTTTAAGTTTTCTGAATATCCCTCGGAGTTTGTCTTACTGCCTGACCGGATGGGTAATATGCCGGTATATGTTTGCATTTTGGGCAGACGGGAGAAGTGTTTCTTGTGCGGCGATCTTTAGTTTTAGTTCAGGACTGCTTTTATAATGTCGAATGGCATTTTACATCTGACACCAGAATCAACGGAAATTCTTTGGGAAACGGGGTGTGTAGAATTCATTTGCCAATGCTAATTTTAAAGTATTCTGAATATCTCGAAGATTGTCCTAGTGCCTGACCGGATGGGTGATATGCCTGTATATGATTGTTGCCTCTTCGAGGTAGATTGAGAACTTTTGAGGATTTCTTTTAATTCTGTAAATATTTTACATCTACCGGTTTCATTGCTTTACCCAGCATCAGGTACATGACAGCTCGCTAGTCTGAATATCTCTCGAAGATTGTCCTAGTGCCTGACCAGATGGGTTTTATGCCTGTATATGATTGTTGCCTCTTCAAAGTAGTTTTTGAAAACTTTTGAGGATTTCTTTTAATTCTGTAAATATTTTACATCTACCGGTTTCATTGCTTTACCCAGCATCAGGTACATGACAGCTCCCCAGCCTGGATATCTCTCGAAATTGTCCTAGTGCCTGAACGGATGGGTTTTAGGCCTGTATATGAAAAAATTCTACATCTACCGGTTGCATTGCTTTACCAACATTAGGTACATGACAGCTCGCTAATCGGCTGCCGGCTTACTATTTCAGAATCAAAAGCACCAATTTCGCTTTTTGGGCAGTCGGGAGAAGTGTTTCTTGTACGGCGAACTTTACTTTTAGTTCAGGACTGCTTTTATATTGTCGAATGGCATTTCACATTTGACACACAAGGATCAACGAAAATTCTTTGGGATACTGAACCTGTAGAACTAATTTGCCAATGCTAATTTTAAAATTTTCTGAATATCCCTCGCAGTTTGTCCTAGTGCCTGACCGGATGGGTTATATGCCTGAATATGATTGTTGCCTCTTCAAGGTACTCCGAGAACTCTTGAGGACTTCCTTTAATTTTGCAAAAATTCTACATCTACCGGTTGCATTGCTTTACCCAGCATCAAGTATATGACAGCTCGCTAATTGGCTGCCGGCTTACTATTTCAGCATAAAAATCACCAATTTCACTTTTTGGGCAGTCGGGAGAAGTGTTTCTTGTACGGCGAACTTTACTTTTAATTCAGGACTGCATTTCTAATGTCGAATGGCAGTTCACATCCGACATCTGGCACAAAGATCAACGGAAATTCTTTGGGAAACAGGGTTTGTAAAACTCACTTGCCAATGCGAATTTTAAGTTTTCTGAATATCCCTCGGAGTTTGTCCTAGTGCCTGACCGGATGGGTAATATGCCGGTATATGTTTGCATTTTTGGCAGTCGGGAGAAGTGTTTCTTGTGCGGCGATCTTTAGTTTTAGTTCAGGACTGCTTTTATAATGTCGAATGGCATTTTACATCTGACACCAGAATCAACGGAAATTCTTTGGGAAACGGGGTGTGTAGAATTCATTTGCCAATGCTAATTTTAAAGTATTCTGAATATCTCGAAGATTGTCCTAGTGCCTGACCGGATGGGTGATATGCCTGTATATGATTGTTGCCTCTTCGAGGTAGTTTGAGAACTTTTGAGGATTTCTTTTAATTCTGTAAATATTTTACATCTACCGGTTTCATTGCTTTACCCAGCATCAGGTACATGACAGCTCGCTAGTCTGAATATCTCTCGAAGATTGTCCTAGTGCCTGACCAGATGGGTTTTATGCCTGTATATGATTGTTGCCTCCTTAAGGTAGTTTGAAAACTTTTGAGGATTTCTTTTAATTCTGTAAATATTTTACATCTACCGGTTTCATTGCTTTACCCAGCATCAGGTACATGACAGCTGCCCAGCCTGAATATCTCTCGAAGATTGTCCTAGTGCCTGAACGGATGGGTTTAAGGCCTGTATATGAAAAAATTCTACATCTACCGGTTGCATTGCTTTACCCAGCATCTGATAAATGACAGCTCGCTAAGCGACTGACGGCATACTATTTCAGCATCAAAATCACCAATTTCGCTTTTTTGGCAGTCGGGAGAAGTGTTTCTTGTACGGCGAACTTTACTATTAGTTCAGGACTGCTTTTATATTGTTGAATGGCATTTCACATTTGACACACAAGGATCAACGAAAATTCTTTGGGATACTGAACCTGTAGAATTAATTTGCCAATGCTAATTTTAAAATTTTCTGAATATCCCTCGCAGTTTGTCCTAGTGCCTGACTGGATGGGTTATACGCCTGAATATGATTGTTGCCTCTTCAAGGTACTCCGAGAACTCTTGAGGACTTCCTTTAATTTTGCAAAAATTCTACATCTACCGGTTGCATTGCTTTACCCAGCATTAGGTACATGACAGCTCGCTAATAGGCTGCCGGCTTACTATTTCAGCATCAAAATCACCAATTTCGCTTTTTGGGCAGTTGGGAGAAGTGTTTCTTATTCGGCGAACTTTACTTTTAGTTCAGGACTGCTTTTATAATGTCGAATGGCATTTCATATCTGACATCTGGCACAAAGATCAACGGAAATTCTTTGGGAAACGGGGTTTGTAGAATTCACTTGCCAATGTTGCCTCTTCAAGGTACTCCGAGAACTCTTGAGGACTTCCTTTAATTTTGCAAAAATTCTACATCTACCGGTTGCATTGCTTTACCCAGCATCAGATAAATGACAGCTCGCTAAGCGACTGACGGCATACTATTTCAGCATCAAAATCACCAATTTCGCTTTTTGGGCAGTCGGGAGAAGTGTTTCTTGTACGGCGAACTTTACTATTAGTTCAGGACTGCTTTTATATTGTTGAATGGCATTTCACATTTGACACACAAGGATCAACGAAAATTCTTTGGGATACTGAACCTGTAGAATTAATTTGCCAATGCTAATTTTAAAATTTTCTGAATATCCCTCGCAGTTTGTCCTAGTGCCTGACTGGATGGGTTATATGCCTGAATATGATTGTTGCCTCTTCAAGGTACTCCGAGAACTCTTGAGGACTTCCTTTAATTTTGCAAAAATTCTACATCTACCGGTTGCATTGCTTTACCCAGCATTAGGTACATGACAGCTCGCTAATAGGCTGCCGGCTTACTATTTCAGAATCAAAATCACCAATTTCGCTTTTTGGGCAGTCGGGAGAAGTGTTTCTTGTACGGCGAACTTTACTTTTAGTTCAGGACTGCTTTTATATTGTCGAATGGCATTTCACATTTGACACACAAGGATCAACGAAAATTCTTTGGGATACTGAACCTGTAGAACTAATTTGCCAATGCTAATATTAAAATTTTCTGAATATCCCTCGCAGTTTGTCCTAGTGCCTGACCGGATGGGTTATATGCCTGAATATGATTGTTGCCTCTTCAAGGTACTCCGAGAACTCTTGAGGACTTCCTTTAATTTTGCAAAAATTCTACCTCTACTGGTTGCATTGCTTTACCCAGCATCAGGTATATGACAGCTCGCTAATCGGCTGCCGGCTTACTATTTCAGCATCAAAATCACCAATTTCGTTTTTTGGGCAGTCGGGAGAAGTGTTTCTTGTACGGCGAACTTTACTTTTAATTCAGGACTGCATTTCTAATGTCGAATGGCAGTTCACATCTGACATCTGGCACAAAGATCAACGGAAATTCTTTGGGAAACGGGGTTTGTAGAATTCACTTGCCAATGCGAATTTTAAGTTTTCTGAATATCGCTCGGAGTTTGTCTTAGTGCCTGACCGGATGGGTAATATGCCGGTATATGTATGTTGCCTCTTCCAGGTATTCCGAGAACATTTGGGTATTTCCTTTAATTCTGCAATTATTCTACATCTACCTGTTGCATTCCTTTCCCAGCATCTGGTACATGACAGCTTAACTTTTAGTTCAGGACTGCATTTATAATGTCGAATGGCATTTCATATCTGACACAAGGATCAACGGAAATTCTTTGGGAAACGGGGTTTGTAGAATTAATTAGCCAATGCTAATTTTAACATTTTCTGAATATCCCTTGCAGTTTGTCTTAGTGCCTGACCGGATGGGTGATATGCCTGTATATGTATGTTGCCTCTTCCAGGTATTCCGAGAACATTTGGGTATTTCCTTTAATTCTGCAAGTATTCTACATCTACCTGTTGCAGTCCTTTCCCAGCATCTGGTACATGACAGCTTAACTTTTAGTTCAGGACTGCATTTATAATGTCGAATGGCATTTCATATCTGACACAAGGATCAACGGAAATTCTTTGGGAAACGGGGCCTGTAGAATTAATTAGCCAATGCTAATTTGAACATTTTCTGAAAATCCCTTTCAGTTTGTCTTAGTGCCTGACCGGATGAGTGATATGCCTGTATGATTGTTGCCTCTTTAAGGGAGTCCGAGAACTTTTGAGGATTTCTTTTAATTCTTCAATTATTCTACATCTACCTGTTGCATTCCTTTCCCAGCATCTGGTACATAACAGCTGGCTAAACGGTTGCCGGCTTACTATTTCAGCAACTTAATCCGCAATTTCGGCATTTTGGGCAGTCGGCAGAAGTGCTTCATGTTCAGCGAACTTTGCTTTTAGTTCAGGACTGCTTTTATAGTGTCGAATGACATTTGACATGTAATACAAGGATCAACGGAAATTCTTTGGGATACCGGGCCTGTAGAATTAATTTGCCAATGCTTAATTTAAAATTTTTCGATTTTTGGGCAGTTGGGAGAAATTCTTTGGGAAACGGGGTGTGTAGCCATTGCTAATTTTAAAGTTTTCTGAATATCCCTCGCAGTTTGTCCTAGTGCCTGACCAGATGGGTGATATGGCTGTATATGATTGTTGCCTCTTCAAGGTAGTCCGAGAACTTTTGATGATTTCCTTTAATTTTGCAAAAATTCTACATCTACCGGTTGCATTGCTTCACCCAGCATCAGATAAATGACAGCTCGCTTAGCAGCTGACGGCTTACTATTTCAGCATCAAAATCATCAATTTCGCATTTTGGGCAGTCGGGAGAAGTGTTTCTTGTGCGGCGATCTTTAGTTTTAGTTCAGGACTGCTTTTATAATGTTGAATGGCATTTCACATTTGACACACAAGGATCAACGAAAATTCTTTGGGATACTGAACCTGTAGAATTAATTTGCCAATGCTAATTTTAAAATTTTCTGAATATCCCTCGCAGTTTGTCCTAGTGCCTGACCGGATGGGTTATATGCCTGAATATGATTGTTGCCTCTTCAAGGTACTCCGAGAACTCTTGAGGACTTCCTTTAATTTTGCAAAAATTCTACATCTACCGGTTGCATTGCTTTACCCAGCATCAGATAAATGACAGCTCGCTAAGCGACTGACGGCATACTATTTCAGCATCAAAATCACCAATTTCGCTTTTTGGGCATTCGGGAGAAGGGTTTCTTGTACGGCGAACTTTACTATTAGTTCAGGACTGCTTTTATATTGTTGAATGGCATTTCACATTTGACACACAAGGATCAACGAAAATTCTTTGGGATACTGAACCTGTAGAATTAATTTGCCAATGCTAATTTTAAAATTTTCTGAATATCCCTCGCAGTTTGTCCTAGTGCCTGACCGGATGGGTGATATGCCTGTATATGATTGTTGCCTCTTCGAGGTAGTTTTTGAAAACTTTTGAGGATTTCTTTTAATTCTGTAAATATTTTACATCTACCGGTTTCATTGCTTTACCCAGCATCAGGTACATGACAGCTCCCCAGCCTGAATATCTCTCGAAGATTGTCCTAGTGCCTGAACGGATGGGTTTTAGGCCTGTATATGAAAAAATTCTACATCTACCGGTTGCATTGCTTTACCCAGCATTAGGTACATGACAGCTCGCTAATCGGCTGCCGGCTTACTATTTCAGAATCAAAATCACCAATTTCGCTTTTTGGGCAGTCGGGAGAAGTGTTTCTTGTACGGCGAACTTTACTTTTAGTTCAGGACTGCTTTTATATTGTCGAATGGCATTTCACATTTGACACACAAGGATCAACGAAAATTCTTTGGGATACTGAACCTGTAGAATTAATTTGCCAATGCTAATTTTAAAATTTTCTGAATATCCCTCGCAGTTTGTCCTAGTGCCTGACCGGATGGGTTATATGCCTGAATATGATTGTTGCCTCTTCAAGGTACTCCGAGAACTCTTGAGGACTTCCTTTAATTTTGCAAAAATTCTACATCTACCGGTTGCATTGCCTTACCCAGCATTAGGTACATGACAGCTCGCTAATAGGCTGCCGGCTTACTATTTCAGCATCAAAATCACCAATTTCGCTTTTTGGGCAGTCGGGAGAAGTGTTTCTTGTACGGCGAACTTTACTTTTAATTCAGGACTGCATTTCTAATGTCGAATGGCAGTTCACATCTGACATCTGGCACAAAGATCAACGGAAATTCTTCGGGAAACGGGGTTTGTAGAATTCACTTGCCAATGCTAATTTTAAGTTTTCTGAATATCCCTCGGAGTTTGTCTTACTGCCTGACCGGATAAGTAATATGCCGGTATATGTTTGCATTTTGGGCAGTCGGGAGAAGTGTTTCTTGTGCGGCGATCTTTAGTTTTAGTTCAGGACTGCTTTTATAATGTCGAATGGCATTTTACATCTGACACCAGAATCAACGGCAATTCTTTGGGAAACGGGGTGTGTAGAATCCATTTGCCAATGCTAATTTTAAAGTATTCTGAATATCTCGAAGATTGTCCTAGTGCCTGACCGGATGGGTGATATGCCTGTATATGATTGTTGCCTCTTCGAGGTAGTTTTTGAAAACTTTTGAGGATTTCTTTTAATTCTGTAAATATTTTACATCTACCGGTTTCATTGCTTTACCCAGCATCAGGTACATGACAGCTGCCCAGCCTGAATATCTCTCGAAGATTGTCCTAGTGCCTGAACGGATGGGTTTTAGGCCTGTATATGAAAAAATTCTACATCTACCGGTTGCATTGCTTTACCCAGCATTAGGTACATGACAGCTCGCTAATCGGCTGCCGGCTTACTATTTCAGAATCAAAATCACCAATTTCGCTTTTTGGGCAGTCGGGAGAAGTGTTTCTTGTACGGCGAACTTTACTTTTAGTTCAGGACTGCTTTTATATTGTCGAATGGCATTTCACATTTGACACACAAGGATCAACGAAAATTCTTTGGGATACTGAACCTGTAGAACTAATTTGCCAATGCTAATTTTAAAATTTTCTGAATATCCCTCGCAGTTTGTCCTAGTGCCTGACCGGATGGGTTATATGCCTGAATATGATTGTTGCCTCTTCAAGGTACTCCGAGAACTCTTGAGGACTTCCTTTAATTTTGCAAAAATTCTACATCTACCGGTTGCATTGCTTTACCCAGGATCAAGTATACGACAGCTCGCTAATTGGCTGCCGGCTTACTATTTCAGCATCAAAATCACCAATTTCACTTTTTGGGCAGTCGGGAGAAGTGTTTCTTGTACGGCGAACTTTACTTTTAATTCAGGACTGCATTTCTAATGTCGAATGGCAGTTCACATCCGACATCTGGCACAAAGATCAACGGAAATTCTTTGGGAAACAGGGTTTGTAGAACTCACTTGCCAATGCGAATTTTAAGTTTTCTGAATATCCCTCGGAGTTTGTCTTAGTGCCTGACCGGATGGGTAATATGCCGGTATATGTTTGCATTTTGGGCAGTCGGGAGAAGTGTTTCTTGTGCGGCGATCTTTAGTTTTAGTTCAGGACTGCTTTTATAATGTCGAATGGCATTTTACATCTGACACCAGAATGAACGGAAATTCTTTGGGAAACGGGGTGTGTAGAATTCATTTGCCAATGCTAATTTTAAAGTATTCTGAATATCTCGAAGATTGTCCTAGTGCCTGACCGGATGGGTGATATGCCTGTATATGATTGTTGCCTCTTCGAGGTAGTTTGAGAACTTTTGAGGATTTCTTTTAAATCTGTAAATATTTTACATCTACCGGTTTCATTGCTTTACCCAGCATCAGGTACATGACAGCTCGCTAGTCTGAATATCTCTCGAAGATTGTCCTAGTGCCTGACCAGAAGGGTTTTATGCCTGTATATGATTGTTGCCTCTTTAAGGTAGTTTGAAAACTTTTGAGGATTTCTTTTAATTCTGTAAATATTTTACATCTACCGGTTTCATTGCTTTACCCAGCATCAGGTACATGACAGCTCCCCAGCCTGAATATCTCTCGAAGATTGTCCTAGTGCCTGAACGGATGGGTTTAAGGCCTGTATATGAAAAAATTAAACATCTACCGGTTGCATTGCTTTACCCAGCATTAGGTACCTGACAGCTCGCTAATCGGCTGCCGGCTTACTATTTCAGAATCAAAATCACCAATTTCGCTTTTTGGGCAGTCGCGAGAAGTGTTTCTTGTACGGCGAACTTTACTTTTAATTCAGGACTGCTTTTATATTGTCGAATGGCATTTCACATTTGACACACAAGGATCAACGAAAATTCTTTGGGATACTGAACCTGTAGAACTAATTTGCCAATGCTAATTTTAAAATTTTCTGAATATCCCTCGCAGTTTGTCCTAGTGCCTGACCGGATGGGTTATATGCCTGAATATGATTGTTGCCTCTTCAAGGTACTCCGGGAACATTTGAGGATTTCCTTTAATTCTGCAATAATTCTACATCTACCGGTTGCATTGCTTTACCCAGCATCAGGTATATGACAGCTCGCTAATCGGCTGCCGGCTTACTATTTCAGCATCAAAATCACCAATTTCGCTTTATGGGCAGTCGGGAGAAGTGTTTCTTGTACGGCGAACTTTACTTTTAATTCAGGACTGCATTTCTAATGTCGAATGGCAGTTCACATCTGACATCTGGCACAAAGATCAACGGAAATTCTTTGGGAAACGGGGTGTGTAGAATTCACTTGCCAATGCGAATTTTGAGTTTTCTGAATATCGCTCGGAGTTTGTTTTAGTGCCTGACCGGATGGGTAATATGCCGGTATATGTTTGTTGCCTCTCCCAGGTACTCCGGGAACATTTGAGGATTTCCTTTAATTCTGCAATAATTCTACATCTACCTGTTGCATTCCTTTCCCAGCATATGGTACATGACAGCTCGCTAAGCGGCTGACGGCTTACTATTTCAGCATCAAAATCACCAATTTCTCATTTTGGGCAGTCGAGAGAAGCGCTTCATATTCAGCGAACTTAGCTTTTAGTTCAGGACTGCATTTATAATGTCGAATGGCATTTCATATCTGACACAAGGATCAATGGAAATTCTTTGGGAAACGGGGTTTGTAGAATTAATTAGCCAATGCTAATTTTAACATTTTCTGAATATCCCTTGCAGTTTGTCATAGTGCCTGACCGGATGGGTGATATGCCTGTATATATATGTTGCCTCTTCCAGGTACTCCGAGAACTCTTGAGGACTTCCTTTAATTTTGCAAAAATTCTACATCTACCGGTAGCATTGCTTTACCCAGCATCAGGTATATGACAGCTCGCTAATCGGCTGCCGGCTTACTATTTCAGCATCAAAATCACCAATTTCGCTTTTTGGGCAGTCGGGAGAAGTGTTTCTTGTACGGCGAACTTTACTTTTAATTCAGGACTGCATTTCTAATGTCGAATGGCAGTTCACATCTGACATCTGGCACAAAGATCAACGGAAATTCTTTGGGCAACGGGGTTTGTAGAATTCACTTGCCAATGCGAATTTTAAAATTTTCTGAATATCCCTCGGAGTTTGTCTTAGTGCCTGACCGGATAGGTAATATGCCGGTATATGTTTGTTGCCTCTCCCAGGTACTCCGAGAACATTTGGGTATTTCCTTTAATTCTGCAATTATTCTACATCTACCTGTTGCATTCCTTTCCCAGCATCTGGTACATGACAGCTTAACTTTTAGTTCAGGACTGCATTTATAATGTCGAATGGCATTTCATATCTGACACAAGGATCAACGGAAATTCTTTGGGAAACGGGGCCTGTAGAATTAATTAGCCAATGCTAATTTGAACATTTTCTGAATATCCCTTTCAGTTTGTCTTAGTGCCTGACCGGATGAGTGATATGCCTGTATGATTGTTGCCTCTTTAAGGGAGTCCGAGAACTTTTGAGGATTTCTTTTAATTCTGCAATTATTCTACATCTACCTGTTGCATTCCTTTCCCAGCATCTGGTACATAACAGCTGGCTAAACGGTTGCCGGCTTACTATTTCAGCAACTTAATCCGCAATTTCGGCATTTTGGGCAGTCGGCAGAAGTGCTTCATGTTCAGCGAACTTTGCTTTTAGTTCAGGACTGCTTTTATAGTGTCGAATGACATTTGACATGTAATACAAGGATCAACGGAAATTCTTTGGGATACCGGGCCTGTAGAATTAATTTGCCAATGCTAAATTTAAAATTTTTCGATTTTTGGGCAGTTGGGTGAAATTCTTTGGGAAACGGGGTGTGTAGCCATTGCTAATTTTAAAGTTTTCTGAATATCCCTCGCAGTTTGTCCTAGTGCCTGAACGGATGGGTTTAAGGCCTGTATATGAAAAAATTAAACATCTACCGGTTGCATTGCTTTACCCAGCATTAGGTACCTGACAGCTCGCTAATCGGCTGCCGGCTTACTATTTCAGAATCAAAATCACCAATTTCGCTTTTTGGGCAGTCGCGAGAAGTGTTTCTTGTACGGCGAACTTTACTTTTAATTCAGGACTGCTTTTATATTGTCGAATGGCATTTCACATTTGACACACAAGGATCAACGAAAATTCTTTGGGATACTGAACCTGTAGAACTAATTTGCCAATGCTAATTTTAAAATTTTCTGAATATCCCTCGCAGTTTGTCCTAGTGCCTGACCGGATGGGTTATATGCCTGAATATGATTGTTGCCTCTTCAAGGTACTCCGAGAACTCTTGTGGACTTCCTTTAATTTTGCAAAAATTCTACATCTACCGGTTGCATTGCTTTACCCAGCATCAGGTATATGACAGCTCGCTAATCGGCTGCCGGCTTACTATTTCAGCATCAAAATCACCAATTTCGCTTTATGGGCAGTCGGGAGAAGTGTTTCTTGTACGGCGAACTTTACTTTTAATTCAGGACTGCATTTCTAATGTCGAATGGCAGTTCACATCTGACATCTGGCACAAAGATCAACGGAAATTCTTTGGGAAACGGGGTGTGTAGAATTCACTTGCCAATGCGAATTTTGAGTTTTCTGAATATCGCTCGGAGTTTGTTTTAGTGCCTGACCGGATGGGTAATATGCCGGTATATGTTTGTTGCCTCTCCCAGGTACTCCGAGAACATTTGAGGATTTCCTTTAATTCTGCAATAATTCTACATCTACCTGTTGCATTCCTTTCCCAGCATATGGTACATGACAGCTCGCTAAGCGGCTGACGGCTTACTATTTCAGCATCAAAATCACCAATTTCTCATTTTGGGCAGTCGAGAGAAGCGCTTCATATTCAGCGAACTTAGCTTTTAGTTCAGGACTGCATTTATAATGTCGAATGGCATTTCATATCTGACACAAGGATCAATGGAAATTCTTTGGGAAACGGGGTTTGTAGAATTAATTAGCCAATGCTAATTTTAACATTTTCTGAATATCCCTTGCAGTTTGTCATAGTGCCTGACCGGATGGGTGATATGCCTGTATATATATGTTGCCTCTTCCAGGTACTCCGAGAACTCTTGAGGACTTCCTTTAATTTTGCAAAAATTCTACATCTACCGGTAGCATTGCTTTACCCAGCATCAGGTATATGACAGCTCGCTAATCGGCTGCCGGCTTACTATTTCAGCATCAAAATCACCAATTTCGCTTTTTGGGCAGTCGGGAGAAGTGTTTCTTGTACGGCGAACTTTACTTTTAATTCAGGACTGCATTTCTAATGTCGAATGGCAGTTCACATCTGACATCTGGCACAAAGATCAACGGAAATTCTTTGGGCAACGGGGTTTGTAGAATTCACTTGCCAATGCGAATTTTAAAATTTTCTGAATATCCCTCGGAGTTTGTCTTAGTGCCTGACCGGATAGGTAATATGCCGGTATATGTTTGTTGCCTCTCCCAGGTACTCCGAGAACATTTGGGTATTTCCTTTAATTCTGCAATTATTCTACATCTACCTGTTGCATTCCTTTCCTAGCATCTGGTACATGACAGCTTAACTTTTAGTTCAGGACTGCATTTATAATGTCGAATGGCATTTCATATCTGACACAAGGATCAACGGAAATTCTTTGGGAAACGGGGCCTGTAGAATTAATTAGCTAATGCTAATTTGAACATTTTCTGAATATCCCTTTCAGTTTGTCTTAGTGCCTGACCGGATGAGTGATATGCCTGTATGATTGTTGCCTCTTTAAGGGAGTCCGAGAACTTTTGAGGATTTCTTTTAATTCTGCAATTATTCTACATCTACCTGTTGCATTCCTTTCCCAGCATCTGGTACATAACAGCTGGCTAAACGGTTGCCGGCTTACTATTTCAGCAACTTAATCCGCAATTTCGGCATTTTGGGCAGTCGGCAGAAGTGCTTCATGTTCAGCGAACTTTGCTTTTAGTTCAGGACTGCTTTTATAGTGTCGAATGACATTTGACATGTAATACAAGGATCAACGGAAATTCTTTGGGATACCGGGCCTGTAGAATTAATTTGCCAATGCTAAATTTAAAATTTTTCGATTTTTGGGCAGTTGGGTGAAATTCTTTGGGAAACGGGGTGTGTAGCCATTGCTAATTTTAAAGTTTTCTGAATATCCCTCGCAGTTTGCCCTAGTGCCTGACCAGATGGGTGATATGGCTGTATATGATTGTTGCCTCTTCAAGGTAGTCCGAGAACTTTTGATGATTTCCTTAAATTTTGCAAAAATTCTACATCTACCGGTTGCATTGCTTTACCCAGCATCAGATAAATGACAGCTCGCTTCGCAGCTGACGGCTTACTATTTCAGCATCAAAATCATCAATTTCGCATTTTGGGCAGTCGGGAGAAGTGTTTCTTGTGCGGCGATCGTTAGTTTTAGTTCAGGACTGCTTTTATAATGTTGAATGGCATTTCACATTTGACACACAAGGATCAACGAAAATTCTTTGGGATACTGAACCTGTAGAATTAATTTGCCAATGCTAATTTTAAAATTTTCTGAATATCCCTCGCAGTTTGTCCTAGTGCCTGACCGGATGGGTTATATGCCTGAATATGATTGTTGCCTCTTCAAGGTACTCCGAGAACTCTTGAGGACTTCCTTTAATTTTGCAAAAATTCTACATCTACCGGTTGCATTGCTTTACCCAGCATCAGATAAATGACTGCTCGCTAAGCGACTGACGGCATACTATTTCAGCATCAAAATCACCAATTTCGCTTTTTGGGCAGTCGGGAGAAGTGTTTCTTGTACGGCGAACTTTACTATTAGTTCAGAACTGCTTTTATATTGTTGAATGGCATTTCACATTTGACACACAAAGATCAACGAAAATTCTTTGGGATACTGAACCTGTAGAATTAATTTGCCAATGCTAATTTTAAAATTTTCTGAATATCCCTCGCAGTTTGTCCTAGTGCCTGACCGGATGGGTTATATGCCTGAATATGATTGTTGCCTCTTCAAGGTACTCCGAGAACTCTTAAGGACTTCCTTTAATTTTGCAAAAATTCTACATCTACCGGTTGCATTGCTTTACCCAGCATCAGGTATATGACAGCTCGCTAATCGGCTGCCGGCTTACTATTTCAGCATCCAAATCACCAATTTCGCTTTTTGGGCAGTCGGGAGAAGTGTTTCTTGTACGGCGAACTTTACTTTTAATTCAGGACTGCATTTCTAATGTCGAATGGCAGTTCACATCTGACATCTGGCACAAAGATCAACGGAAATTCTTTGGGAAACGGGGTTTGTAGAATTAATTAGCCAATGCTAATTTTAACATTTTCTGAATATCCCTCGCAGTTTGTCCTAGTGCCTGACGGGATGGGTTATATGCCTGAATATGATTGTTGCCTCTTCAAGGTACTCCGAGAACTCTTGAGGACTTCCTTTAATTTTGCAAAAATTCTACATCTACCGGTTGCATTCCTTTCCCAGCATCAGATAAATGACAGCTCGCTTAGCAGCTGACGGCTTACTATTTCAGCATCAAAATCATCAATTTCGCATTTTGGGCAGTCGGGAGAAGTGTTTCTTGTGCGGCGATCTTTAGTTTTAGTTCAGGACTGCTTTTATAATGTTGAATGGCATTTCACATTTGACACACAAGGATCAACGAAAATTCTTTGGGATACTGAACCTGTAGAATTAATTTGCCAATGCTAATTTTAAAATTTTCTGAATATCCCTCGCAGTTTGTCCTAGTGCCTGACCGGATGGGTTATATGCCTGAATATGATTGTTGCCTCTTCAAGGTACTCCGAGAACTCTTGAGGACTTCCTTTAATTTTGCAAAAATTCTACATCTACCGGTTGCATTGCTTTACCTAGCATCAGATAAATGACAGCGCGCTAAGCGACTGACGGCATACTATTTCAGCATCAAAATCACCAATTTCGCTTTTTGGGCAGTCGGGAGAAGTGTTTCTTGTACGGCGAACTTTACTTTTAGTTCAGGACTGCTTTTATATTGTTGAATGGCATTTCACATTTGACACACAAGGATCAACGAAAATTCTTTGGGATACTGAACCTGTAGAATTAATTTGCCAATGCTAATTTTAAAATTTTCTGAATATCCCTCGCAGTTTGTCCTAGTGCCTGACTGGATGGGTTATATGCCTGAATATGATTGTTGCCTCTTCAAGTTACTCCGAGAACTCTTGAGGACTTCCTTTAATTTTGCAAAAATTCTACATCTACCGGTTGCATTGCTTTACCCAGCATTAGGTACATGACAGCTCGCTAATAGGCTGCCGGCTTACTATTTCAGCATCAAAATCACCAATTTCGCTTTTTGGGCAGTCGGGAGAAGTGTTTCTTGTACGGCGAACTTTACTTTTAGTTCAGGACTGCTTCTCTAATGTCGAATGGCAGTTCACATCTGACATCTGGCACAAAGATCAACGAAAATTCTTTGGGAAACGGGGTTTGTAGAATTCACTTGCCAATGCGAATTTTGAGTTTTCTGAATATCCCTCGGAGTTTGTCTTAGTGTCTGACCGGATGGGTAATATACCGGTATATGTTTGTTGCCTCTCCCAGGTACTCCGAGAACATTTGAGGATTTCGTTTAATTCTGCAATAATTCTACATCTACCTGTTGCATTCCTTTCCCAGCATCTGGTACATGACAGCTCACTAAGCGGCTGCCGGCTTACTATTTCAGCATCAAAATCACCAATTTCGCTTTTTGGCCAGTTGGGAGAAGTGTTTCTTATTCGGCGAACTTTACTTTTAGTTCAGGACTGTTTTTATAATGTTGAATGACATTTCACATTTGACACACAAGGATCAACGAAAATTCTTTGGGATACTGAACCTGTCGAATTAATTTGCCAATGCTAATTTTAAAATTTTCTGAATATCCCTCGCAGTTTGTCCTAGTGCCTGACTGGATGGGTTATATGCCTGAATATGATTGTTGCCTCTTCAAGTTACTCCGAGAACTCTTGAGGACTTCCTTTAATTTTGCAAAAATTCTACATCTACCGGTTGCATTGCTTTACCCAGCATTAGGTACATGACAGCTCGCTAATAGGCTGCCGGCTTACTATTTCAGCATCAAAATCACCAATTTCGCTTTTTGGGCAGTCGGGAGAAGTGTTTCTTGTACGGCGAACTTTACTTTTAGTTCAGGACTGCTTCTCTAATGTCGAATGGCAGTTCACATCTGACATCTGGCACAAAGATCAACGAAAATTCTTTGGGAAACGGGGTTTGTAGAATTCACTTGCCAATGCGAATTTTGAGTTTTCTGAATATCCCTCGGAGTTTGTCTTAGTGTCTGACCGGATGGGTAATATACCGGTATATGTTTGTTGCCTCTCCCAGGTACTCCGAGAACATTTGAGGATTTCGTTTAATTCTGCAATAATTCTACATCTACCTGTTGCATTCCTTTCCCAGCATCTGGTACATGACAGCTCACTAAGCGGCTGCCGGCTTACTATTTCAGCATCAAAATCACCAATTTCGCTTTTTGGCCAGTTGGGAGAAGTGTTTCTTATTCGGCGAACTTTACTTTTAGTTCAGGACTGTTTTTATAATGTTGAATGACATTTCACATTTGACACACAAGGATCAACGAAAATTCTTTGGGATACTGAACCTGTCGAATTAATTTGCCAATGCTAATTTTAAAATTTTCTGAATATCCCTCGCAGTTTGTCCTAGTGCCTGACCGGATGGGTTATATGCCTGAATATGATTGTTGCCTCTTCAAGGTACTCCGAGAACTCTTGAGGACTTCCTTTAATTTTGCAAAAATTCTACACCTACCGGTTGCATTGCTTTACCCAGCGTTAAGTACATGACAGCTCGCTAATAGGCTGCCGGCTTACTATTTCAGCATCAAAATCACCAAGTTCTCATTTTGGGTAGTCGGGAGAAGCGCTTCATGTTCAGCGAACTTAACTTTTAGTTCAGGGACTGCATTTATAATGTTGAATGGCATTTCATATCTGACACAAGGATCAACGGAAATTCTTTGGGAAAGGGGGCCTGTAGAATTAATTAGCCAATGCTAAATTTAAAATTTTTCTTTTTTGGGCAGTTGGGAGAAATTCGTTGGGAAACGGGGTGTGTAGCCAATGCTAATTTTAAAGTTTTCTGAATATCCCTTGCAGTTTGTCTTAGTGCCTGACCGGATGGGTGATATGCATGTATGATTGTTGCCTATTTAAGGGAGTCCGAGAACTTTTGAGGATTTCTTTGAATTCTGCAATTATTCTACATCTACCTGTTGCATTCCTTTCCCAGCATCTGGTACATAACAGCTGGCTAAACGGTTGCCGCCTTGCTATTTCAGCAACTAAATCCGCAATTTCGGCATTTTGGGCAGTCGGCAGAAGTGCTTCATGTTCAGCGAACTTTGCTTTTAGTTCAGGACTGCTTTTATAGTGTCGAATGACATTTTACATCTAACACAAGGATCATCGAAAAATCTTTGGGATACTGGGCCTGTAAAATTAATTTGCCAATGCTAAATTTAAAATTTTTCTTTTTTTGGGCAGTTGGGAGAAATTCTTTGGGAAACGGGGTGTGTAGCCAATGCTAATTTTAAAGTTTTCTGAATATCCCTCGCAGTTTGTCCTAGTGCCTGACAAGATAGGTGATATGCCTGTATATGATTGTTGCCTCTTCAAAGTAGTCCGAGAACTTTTGAGGATTTCCTTTAATTTAACAAAAATTCTACATCTACCGGTTGCATTGCTTTACGCAGCATCAGGTAAATGACAGCTCGCTAAGCGACTGACGGCATACTATTTCAGCATCAAAATCACCAATTTCGCTTTTTGGGCAGTTAGGAGAAGTGTTTCTTATTCGGCGAACTTTACTTTTAGTTCAGGACTGCTTTTATAATGTCGAATGGCATTTCAAATTTGACACACCAGGATGAAGGAAAATTCTTTGGGAGACGGAACTTGTAGAATTAATTTGCTAATGCTTATTTTTAAATTTTCTGAATATCCCTCGCAGATTAGTTCAGGACTGCTTTTATGTCGAATGGCATTTCACATCTGACACAAGGATCAACGGAAATTCTTTGGGAAACGGGGTGTGTAGAATTCATTTGCCAATGCTAATTTGAAAGTATTCTGAATGTCTCTCGAAGGTTGTCCTAGTGCCTGACCGGATGGGTGATAGGCCAGTATATGTTTGTTGCCTCTTCAAGTTAGTCCGAGAACTTTTGAGGATTTCCTTTAATTTTGCAAAAATTCTACATCTACCGGTTGCATTGCTTTACCCAGCATCAGATAAATGACAGCTCGCTTAGCGGCTGACGGCTTACTATTTCAACATCAAAATCATCAATTTCGCATTTTGGGCAGTCGAGAGAAGTGATTCTTGTGCGGCGATCTTTACTTTTTGAGAACTTTTGAAGATTTCTTTTAATTCTATAAATATCTCACATCTTCCGGTTCCATTGCTTTACCCAGCATCAGGTACATGACAGCTCGCTAGTCTGAATATCTCTCGAAGATTGTCGTAGTGCCTGACCAGGTGGGTTTTATGCCTGTATATGATTGTTGCCTCTTCAAGGCAGTTTGAAAACTTTTGAGGATTTCTTTTAATTCTGTAAATATTTTACATCTACCGGTTTCATTGCTTTACCCTGCATCAGGTACATGACAGGTCGCTAGTCTGAATATCTCTCGAAGATTGTCCTAGTGCCTGAACGGATGGGTTTTAGGCCTGTATATGAAAAAATTCTACATCTACCGGTTGCACTGCTTCACCCAGCATTAGGTACATGACAGCTCGCTAATCGGCTGCCGGCTTACTATTTCAGAATCAAAATCACAATTTCGCTTTTTGGGCAGTCGGGAGAAGTGTTTCTTGTACGGCGAACTTTACTTTTAGTTCAGGACTGCTTTTATAATGTCGAATGGCATTTCACATTTAACACACAAGGATTAACGAAAATTCTTTGGGTTACTGAACCTGCAGAATTAATTTGCCAATGCTAATTTTAAAATTTTCTGTATATCCCTCGCAGTTTGTCCTAGTGCCTGACCGGATGGGCTATATGCCTGAATATGATTGTTGCCTCTTCAAGGTACTCCGAGAACTCTTGAGGACTTCCTTTAATTTTGCAAAAATTATACATCTACCGGTTGCATTGCTTTACCCAGCATCAGGTATATGACAGCTCGCTAATCGGCTGCCGGCTTACTATTTCAGCATCAAAATCACCAATTTCGCCTTTTGGGCAGTCGGGAGAAGTGTTTCTTGTACGGCGAACTTTACTTTTAATTCAGGACTGATTTTCCAATGTCGAATGGCAGTTCACATCTGACATCTGGCACAAAGATCAACGAAAATTCTTTGAGAAACGGGGTTTGTAGAATTCACTTGCCAATGCGAATTTTAAGTTTTCTGAATATCCCTCGGTGTTTGACTTAGTGCCTGACCGGATGGGTAATATGCCGGTATATGTTTGTTGCCTCTCCCAGGTATGTATGAGAACATTTGAGGATTTCCTTTAATTCTGCCATAATTCTAAATCTACCTGTTGCATTCCTTTCCCAGCATCTGGTACATGACACCTCGCTAAGCGGCTGACGGCTTACTATTTCAGCATCAAAATCATCAATTTCTCATTTTAAGCAGTCGGGAGAAGCGCTTCATGTTCAGCGAACTTAGCTTTTAGTTCAGGACTGCATTTATAATGTCGAATGGCATTTCATATCTGACACAAGGATCAACGGAAATTCTTTGGGAATCGGGGCCTGTAGAATTAATTAGCCAATGCTAATTTTAACATTTGCAGTTTGTCTTAGTGCCTGACCGGATGGGTGATATGCCTGTATATGTATGTTGCCTCTTCCAGGTATTCCGAGAACATTTGGGTATTTCCTTTAATTCTGAAATTATTCTACATCTACCTGTTGCATTCCTTTCCCAGCATCTGGTACATGACAGCTTAACTTTTAGTTCAGGACTGCATTTATAATGTCGAATGGCATTTCATATCTGACACAAGGATCAACGGAAATTCTTTGGGAAACGGGGCCTGTAGAATTAATTAGCCAATGCTAATTTGAACATTTTCTGAATATCCCTTTCAGTTTGTCTTAGTGCCTGACCGGATGAGTGATATGCCTGTATGATTGTTGCCTCTTTAAGGGAGTCCGAGAACTTTTGAGGATTTCTTTTATTTCTGCAATTATTTTACATCTACCTGTTGCATTCCTTTCCCAGCATCTGGTACATAACAGCTGGCTAAACGGTTGCCGGCTTACTATTTCAGCAACTAAATCCGCAATTGCGGCATTTTGGGCAGACGGCAGAAGTGCTTCATGTTCAGCGAACTTTGCTTTTAGTTCAGGACTGCTTTTATAGTGTCGAATGACATTTGACATCTAACACAAGGATCAACGAAAATTCTTTGGGATACCGGGCCAGTAGAATTAATTTGCCAATCCTAAATTTAAAATTTTTCGTTTTTTTGGGCAGTTGGGAGAAATTCTTTGGGAAACGGGGTGTGTAGCCATTGCTAATTTTAAAGTTTTCTGAATATCCCTCGCAGTTTGTCCTAGTGCCTGACCAGATGGGTGTTATGGCTGTATATGATTGTTGCCTCTTCAAGGTAGTCCGAGAACTTTTGATGATTTCCTTTAATTTTGCAAAAATTCTACATCTACCGGTTGCATTGCTTTACCCAGCATCAGATAAATGACAGCTCGCTTAGCGGCTGACGGCTTACTATTTCAGCATCAAAATCATCAATTTCGCATAGTGATAGTGAACCTGAAGAATTAATTTGCCAATGCTAATTTTAAAATTTTCTGAATATCCCTCGCAGTTTGTCCTAGTGCCTGACCGGATGGGTTATATGCCTGAATATGATTGTTGCCTCTTCAAGGTACTCCGAGAACTCTTGAGGACTTCCTTTAATTTTGCAAAAATTCTACATCTACCGGTTGCATTGCTTTACCCAGCATCAGATAAATGACAGCTTGCTAAGCGACTGACGGCATACTATTTCAGCATCAAAATCACCAATTTCGCTTTTTGGGCAGTCGGGAGAAGTGTTTCTTGAACGGCGAACTTTACTTTTAGTTCAGGACTGCTTTTATATTGTCGAATGGCAGTTCACATCTGACACAAGGATCAACGGAAATTCTTTGGGATACCGGGCCTGTAGAATTAATTTGCCAATGCTAAATTTAAAATTTTTGTTTTTTTGGGCAGTTGGGAGAAATTCTTTGGAAAACGGGTGTGTAGCCAATGCTAATTTGAACATTTTCAGAATATCCCTTGCAGTTTCTCTTAGTGCCTGACCAGATGGGTGATATGCCTGTATGATTGTTGCCTCTTTAAGGGAGTCCGAGAACTTTTGAGGATTTCTTTTAATTCTGCAATTATTCTACATCTACCTGTTGCATTCCTTTCCCAGCATCTGGTACATAACAGCTGGCTAAACGGTTGCCGGCTTGCTATTTCAGCAACTAAATCCGCAATTTCGGCATTTTGGGCAGTCGGCAGAAGTGCTTCATATTCAGCGAACTTTGCTTTTAGTTCAGGACTGCTTTTATAGTGTCGAATGACATTTTACATCTAACACAAGGATCAACGAAAATTCTTTGGGATACCGGGCCTGTAGAATTAATTTGCCAATGCTAAATTTAAAATTTTTGTTTTTTTGGGCAGTTGGGAGAAATTCTTTGGGAAACGGGGCGTGTAGCCAATGCTAATTTTAAAGTTTTCTGAATATCCCTCGCAGTTTGTCCTTGTGCCTGACCAGATGGGTGATATGCCTGTATATGATTGTCGCCTCTTCAAAGTAGTCCGAGAACTTTTGAGGATTTCCTTTAATTTAACAAAAATTCTACATCTACCGGTTGCATTGCTTTACGCAGCATCAGGTAAATGACAGCTCGCTAAGCGACTGACGGCATACTATTTCAGCATCAAAATCACCAATTTCGGTTTTTGGGCAGTTGGGAGAAGTGTTTCTTATTCGGCGAACTTTACTTTTAGTTCAGGACTGCTTTTATAATGTCGAATGGTATTTCAAATTTGACACACCAGGATGAAGGAAAATTCTTTGGGATACGGAACTTGTAGAATTAATTTGCTAATGCTAATTTTTAAATTTTCTGAATATCCCTCGCAGTTTAGTTCAGGACTGCTTTTATAATGTCGAATGGCATTTCACATCTGACACAAGGATCAACGGAAATTCTTTGGGAAACGGAGTGTGTAGACTTCATTTGCCAATGCTAATTTTAAAGTATTCTGAATGTCTCTCGAAGGTTGTCCTAGTGCCTGACCGGATGGGTGATATGCCAGTATGTGTTTGTTGCCTCTTCAAGGTAGTCCGAGAACTTTTGAGGATTTCCTTTAATTTTGCAAAAATTCTACATCTACCGGTTGCATTGCTTTACCCAGCATCAGATAAATGACAGCTCGCTTAGCGGCTGACGGCTTACTATTTCAACATCAAAATCATCAACTTCGCATTTTGGGCAGTCGGGAGAAGTGATTCTTGTGCGGCGATCTTTACTTTTAGTTCAGGACTGCTTTTATAATGTCGAATGGCATTTTACATCTGCCACAAGAATCAACGGAAATTATTTGGGAAACGGGGTGTATAGAATTCATTTGCCAATGCTAATTTTAAAGTATTCTGAATATCTCTCGAAGATTGTCCTAGTGTCTGACCGGATGGGTGATATGCCTGTATATGATTGTTGCCTCTTCGAGGTAGTTTGAGAACTTTTGAGGATTTCTTTTAATTCTATAAATATTTCACATCTTCCGGTTTCATTGCTTTACCCAGCATCAGGTACATGACAGCTCGCTAGTCTGAATATCTCTCGAAGATTGTCCTAGTGCCTGACCAGATGGGTTTTATGCCTGTATATGATTGTTGCCTCTTCAAGGTAGTTTGAAAACTTTTGAGGATTTCTTTTAATTCTGTAAATATTTTACATCTACCGGTTTCATTGCTTTACCCTGCATCAGGTACATGACAGCTCTCTAGTCTGAATATCTCTCGAAGATTGTCCTAGTGCCTGAACGGATGGGTTTTAGGCCTGTATATGAAAAAATTCTACATCTACCGGTTGCATTGCTTCACCCAGCATAAGGTACATGACAGCTCGCTAATCGGCTGCCGGCTTACTATTTCAGCATCAAAATCACCAATTTCGCTTTTTGGGCAGTCGGGAGAAGTGTTTCTTGTACGGCGAACTTTACTTTTAGTTCAGGACTGCTTTTATATTGTCGATTGGCATTTCACATTTGACACACAAGGATCAACGAAAATTCTTTGGGATACTGAACCTGTAGAACTAATTTGCCAATGCTAATTTTAAAATTTTCTGAATATCCCTCGCAGTTTGTCCTAGTGCCTGACCGGATGGGTTATATGCCTGAATATGATTGTTGCCTCTTCAAGGTACTCCGAGAACTCTTGAGGACTTCCTTTAATTTTGCAAAAATTCTACATCTACCGGTTGCATTGCTTTACCCAGCATCAGGTATATGACAGTTCGCTAATCGGCTGCTGGCGTACTATTTCAGTATCAAAATCACCAATTTCACTTTTTGGGCAGTCGGGAGAAGTGTTTCTTGTACGGCGAACTTTACTTTTAATTCAGGAATGCATTTCTAATGTCGAATGGCAGTTCACATCTGACATCTGGCACAAAGATCAACGGAAATTCTTTGGGAAACGGGGTTTGTAGAATTCACTTGCCAATGCAAATTTTAAGTTTTCTGAATATCCCTCGGAGTTTGTCTTAGTGTCTGACCGGATGGGTAATATGCCGGTATATGTTTGTTGCCTCTCCCAGGTACTCCGAGAACATTTGAGGATTTCGTTTAATTCTGCAATAATTCTACATCTACCTGTTGCATTCCTTTCCCAGCATCTGGTACATGACAGCTCGCTAAGCGGCTGACGGCTTACTATTTCAGCATCAAAATCACCAATTTCTCATTTTGGGCAGTCGGGAGAAGCGCTTCATGTTCAGCGAACTTAGCTTTTAGTTCAGGACTGCATTTATAATGTCGAATGGCATTTCATATCTGACACAAGGATCAACGGAAATTCTTTGGGAAACGGGGCCTGTAGAATTAATTAGCCAATGCTAATTTTAACATTTTCTGAATATCCCTTGCAGTTTGTCTTAGTGCCTGACCGGATGGGTGATATGCCTGTATATGTGTGTTGCCTCTTCCAGGTATTCCGAGAACATTTGGGTATTTCCTTTAATTCTGCAATTATTCTACGTCTACCTGTTGCATTTAGTACATGACAGCTTAACTTTTAGTTCAGGACTGCATTTATAATGTCGAATGGCATTTCATATCTGACACAAGGATCATCAACGGAAATTCTTTGGGAAACGGGGCCTGTAGAATTAATTAGCCAATGTTAATTTGAACATTTTCTGAATATCCCTTTCAGTTCGTCTTAGTGCCTGACCGGATGAGTGATATGCCTGTATGATTGTTGCCTCTTTAAGGGAGTCCGAGAACTTTTGAGGATTTCTTTTAATTCTGTAATTATTCTACATCTACCTGTTGCATTCCTTTCCCAGCATCTGGTACATAACAACTGGCTAAACGGTTGCCGGCTTACTATTTCAGCAACTAAATACGCAATTTCGGCATTTTGGGCAGTCGGCAGAAGTGCTTCATGTTCAACGAACTATGCTTTTAGTTCAGGACTGCTTTTATAGTGTCGAATGACATTTGACATCTAACATAAGGATCAACGAAAATTCTTTGGGATACCGGGCCTGTAGAATTAATTTGCCAATGCTAAATTTAAAATTTATCGTTTTTTGCGCAGTTGGGAGAAATTCTTTGGGAAACGGGGTGTGTAGCCATTGCTAATTTTAAAGTTTTCTGAATATCCCTCGCAGTTTGTCCTAGTGCCTGACCAGATGGGTGATATGGCTGTATATGATTGTTGCCTCTTCAAGGTAGTCCGAGAACTTTTGAGGATTTCCTTTAATTTTGCAAAAATTCTACATCTACCGGTTGCATTGCTTTACCCAGCATCAGATAAATGACAGCTCGCTTAGCGGCTGACGGCTTACTATTTCAGCATCAAAATCATCAATTTCGCTTTTTGGGCAGTCGGGAGAAGTGTTTCTTGTGCGGCGATCTTTAGTTTTAGTTCAGGACTGCTTTTATAATGTCGAATGGCATTTTACATCTGACACAAGAATCAACGGAAATTCTTTGGGAAACGGGGTGTGTAGAATTCATTTGCTAATGCCAATTTTAAAGTATTCTGAATATCTCTCAAAGATTGTCCTAGTGCCTGACCGGATGGGTGATATGCCTGTATATGATTGTTGCCCCTTCGAGGTAATTTGAGAACTTTTGAGGATTTCTTTTAATTCTGTAAATATTTTACATATACCGGTTTCATTGCTTTATCCAGCATCAGGTACATGACAGCTCGCTAATCGGCTGCCGGCTTACTATTTCAGCATCAAAATCACCAATTTCGCTTTTTGGGCAGTCGGGAGAAGTGTTTCTTGTACGGCGAACTTTACTTTTAATTCAGGACTTCATTTCAAATGTCGAATGGCAGTTCACATCTGACAACTGGCACAAAGATCAACGGAAATTCTTTTGGAAACGGGGTTTGTAGAATTCACTTGCCAATGCGAATTTTAAGTTTTCTGAATATCCCTCGGAGTTTGTCTTAGTGCCTGACCGGATGGGTAATACGCCGGTATATGTTTATTGCCTCTCCCAGGTACTCCGAGAACATTTGAGGATTTCCTTTAATTATGCAATAATTCTACATCTACCTGTTGCATTCCTTTCCCAGCATCTGGTACATGACAGCTCGCTAAGCGGCTGACGGCTTACTATTTCAGCATCAAAATCACCAATTTCTCATTTTTGACAGTCGGGAGAAGCGCTTCATGTTCAGCGAACTTAGCTTTTAGTTCAGGACTGCATTTATAATGTCGAATGGCATTTCATATCTGACACAAGGATCAACGGACATTTTTTGGGAAACGGGGCCTGTAGAATTAATTAGCCAATGCTAATTTTAACATTTTCTGAATATCCCTTGCAGTTTGTCTTAGTGCCTGACCGGATGGGTGATATGCCTGTATGATTGTTGCCTCTTTAAGGGAGTCCGAGAACTTTTGAGGATTTCTTTTAATTCTGCAATTATTCTACATCTACCTGTTGCATTCCTTTCCCAGCATCTGGTACATGACAGCTTAACTTTTAGTTCAGGACTGCATTTATAAAGTCGAATGGCATTTCATATCTGACACAAGGATCAACGGAAATTCTTTGGGAAACGGGGCCTGTAGAATTAATTAGCCAATGCTAATTTGAACATTTTCTGAATATCCCTTGCAGTTTGTCTTAGTGCCTGACCGGATGGGTGATATGCCTGTATATGTATGTTGCCTCTTCCAGGTATTCCGAGAACATTTGGGTATTTCCTTTAATTCTGCAATTATTCTACATCTACCTGTTGCATTCCTTTCCCAGCATCTAGTACATGACAGCTTAACTTTTAGTTCAGGACTGCATTTATAATGTCGAATGGCATTTCATATCTGACACAAGGATCAACGGAAATTCTTTGGGAAACGGGGCCTGTAGAATTAATTAGCCAATGCTAATTTGAACATTTTCTGAATATCCCTTTCAGTTTGTCTTAGTGCCTGACCGGATGAGTGATATGCCTGTATGATTGTTGCCTCTTTAAGGGAGTCCGAGAACTTTTGAGGATTTCTTTTAATTCTGTAATTATTCTACATCTACCTGTTGCATTCCTTTCCCAGCATCTGGTACATAACAGCTGGCTAAACGGTTGCCGGCTTACTATTTCAGCAACTAAATCCGCAATTTCGGCATTTTGGGCAGTCGGCAGAAGTGCTTCATATTCAGCGAACTTTGCTTTTAGTTCAGGACTGCTTTTATAGTGTCGAATGACATTTGACATGTAATACAAGGATCAACGGAAATTCTTTGGGATACCGGGCCTGTAGAATTAATTTGCCAATGCTAAATTTAAAATTTTTCGATTTTTGGGCAGTTGGGAGAAATTCTTTGGGAAACGGGGTGTGTAGCCATTGCTAATTTTAAAGTTTTCTGAATATCCCTCGCAGTTTGTCCTAGTGCCTGACCAGATGGGTGATATGGCTGTATATGATTGTTGCCTCTTCAAGGTAGTCCGAGAACTCTTGAGGACTTCCTTTAATTTTGCAAAAATTCTACATCTACCGGTTGCATTGCTTTACCCAGCATCAGATAAATGACAGCTCGCTAATCGGCTGCCGGCTTACCATTTCAGCATCCAAATCACCAATTTCGCTTTTTGGGCAGTCGGGAGAAGCGCTTCATGTTCAGCGAACTTTGCTTTTAGTTCAGGACTGCTTTTATAATGTCGAATGGCATTTCACATTTAACACACAAGGATTAACGAAAATTCTTTGGGTTACTGAACCTGCAGAATTAATTTGCCAATGCTAATTTTAAAATTTTCTGTATATCCCTCGCAGTTTGTCCTAGTGCCTGACCGGATGGGTTATATGCCTGAATATGATTGTTGCCTCTTCAAGGTACTCCGAGAACTCTTGAGGACTTCCTTTAATTTTGCAAAAATTCTACATCTACCGGTTGCATTGCTTTACCCAGCATCAGGTATATGACAGCATCAAAATCACCAATTTCACTTTTTGGGCAGTCGGGAGAAGTGTTTCTTGTAAGGCGAACTTTAGTTTTAGTTCAGGACTGCTTTTATAATGTTGAATGGCATTTCACATTTGACACACAAGGATCAACGAAAATTCTTTGGGATACTGAACCTGTAGAATTAATTTGCCAATGCTAATTTTAAAATTTTCTGAATATCCCTCGCAGTTTGTCCTAGTGCCTGACCGGATGGGTTATATGCCTGAATATGATTGTTGCCTCTTCAAGGTACTCCGAGAACTCTTGAGGACTTCCTTTAATTTTGCAAAAATTCTACATCTACCGGTTGCATTGCTTTACCTAGCATCAGATAAATGACAGCGCGCTAAGCGACTGACGGCATACTATTTCAGCATCAAAATCACCAATTTCGCTTTTTGGGCAGTCGGGAGAAGTGTTTCTTGTACGGCGAACTTTACTTTTAGTTCAGGACTGCTTTTATATTGTTGAATGGCATTTCACATTTGACACACAAGGATCAACGAAAATTATTTGGGATACTGAACCTGTAGAATTAATTTGCCAATGCTAAATTTAAAATTTTCTGAATATCCCTCGCAGTTTGTCCTAGTGCCTGACTGGATGGGTTATATGCCTGAATATGATTGTTGCCTCTTCAAGGTACTCCGAGAACTCTTGAGGACTTCCTTTAATTTTGCAAAAATTCTACATCTACCGGTTGCATTGCTTTACCCAGCATCAGGTATATGACAGCATCAAAATCACCAATTTCACTTTTTGGGCAGTCGGGAGAAGTGTTTCTTGTAAGGCGAACTTTAGTTTTAGTTCAGGACTGCTTTTATAATGTTGAATGGCATTTCACATTTGACACACAAGGATCAACGAAAATTCTTTGGGATACTGAACCTGTAGAATTAATTTGCCAATGCTAATTTTAAAATTTTCTGAATATCCCTCGCAGTTTGTCCTAGTGCCTGACCGGATGGGTTATATGCCTGAATATGATTGTTGCCTCTTCAAGGTACTCCGAGAACTCTTGAGGACTTCCTTTAATTTTGCAAAAATTCTACATCTACCGGTTGCATTGCTTTACCTAGCATCAGATAAATGACAGCGCGCTAAGCGACTGACGGCATACTATTTCAGCATCAAAATCACCAATTTCGCTTTTTGGGCAGTCGGGAGAAGTGTTTCTTGTACGGCGAACTTTACTTTTAGTTCAGGACTGCTTTTATATTGTTGAATGGCATTTCACATTTGACACACAAGGATCAACGAAAATTATTTGGGATACTGAACCTGTAGAATTAATTTGCCAATGCTAAATTTAAAATTTTCTGAATATCCCTCGCAGTTTGTCCTAGTGCCTGACTGGATGGGTTATATGCCTGAATATGATTGTTGCCTCTTCAAGGTACTCCGAGAACTCTTGAGGACTTCCTTTAATTTTGCAAAAATTCTACATCTACCGGTTGCATTGTTTTACCCAGCATCAAGTATATGACAGCTCGCTAATCGGCTGCCGGCTTACTATTTCAGCATCAAAATCACCAATTTCGCTTTATGGGCAGTCGGGAGAAGTGTTTCTTGTACGGCGAACTTTACTATTAGTTCAGGACTGCTTTTATATTGTTGAATGGCATTTCACATTTGACACACAAGGATCAACGAAAATTCTTTGGGATACTGAACCTGTAGAACTAATTTGCCAATGCTAATTTTAAAATTTTCTGAATATCCCTCGCAGTTTGTCCTAGTGCCTGACCGGATGGGTTATATGCCTGAATATGATTGTTGCCTCTTCAAGGTACTCCGAGAACTCTTGAGGACTTCCTTTAATTTTGCAAAAATTCTACATCTACCGGTTGCATTGTTTTACCCAGCATCAAGTATATGACAGCTCGCTAATCGGCTGCCGGCTTACTATTTCAGCATCAAAATCACCAATTTCGCTTTTTGGGCAGTCGGGAGAAGTGTTTCTTGTACGGCGAACTTTACTTTTAGTTCAGGACTGCTTTTATATTGTCGAATGGCATTTCACATTTGACACAAAAGGATCAACAAAAATTCTTTGGGATACTGAACCTGTAAAACTAATTTGCCAATGCTAAATTTAAAATTTTTCGCTAAGCGGCTGCCGGCTTACTATATCAGCATCAAAATCACCAAGTTCTCATTTTGGGCAGTCGGGAAAAGCGCTTCATGTTCAGCGAACTTAACTTTTAGTTCAGCACTGCATTTATAATGTCGAATGGCATTTCATATCTGACACAAGGATCAACGGAAATTCTTTGGGAAACGGGGCCTGTAGAATTAATTAGCCAATGCTAATTTGAACATTTTCTGAATATCCCTTGCAGTTTGTCTTAGTGCCTGACCGGATGGGTGATATGCCTGTATGATTGTTGCCTCTTTAAGGGAGTCCGAGAACTTTTGAGGATTTCTTTTAATTCTGCAATTATTCTACATCTACCTGTTGCATTCCTTTCCCAGCATCTGGTACATAACAGCTGGCTAAACGGTTGCCGGCTTGCTATTTCAGCATCAAAATCACCAATTTCGCTTCTTGGGCAGTCGGGAGAAGTGTTTCTTGTACGGCGAACTTTACTTTTAGTTCAGGACTGCTTTTATATTGTTGAATGGCATTTCACATTTGACACACAAGGATCAACGAAAATTATTTGGGATACTGAACCTGTAGAATTAATTTGCCAATGCTAAATTTAAAATTTTCTGAATATCCCTCGCAGTTTGTCCTAGTGCCTGACTGGATGGGTTATATGCCTGAATATGATTGTTGCCTCTTCAAGGTACTCCGAGAACTCTTGAGGACTTCCTTTAATTTTGCAAAAATTCTACATCTACCGGTTGCATTGTTTTACCCAGCATCAAGTATATGACAGCTCGCTAATCGGCTGCCGGCTTACTATTTCAGCATCAAAATCACCAATTTAGCTTTTTGGGCAGTCGGGAGAAGTGTTTCTTGTACGGCGAACTTTACTTTTAGTTCAGGACTGCTTTTATATTGTTGAATGGCATTTCACATTTGACACACAAGGATCAACGAAAATTATTTGGGATACTGAACCTGTAGAATTAATTTGCCAATGCTAAATTTAAAATTTTCTGAATATCCCTCGCAGTTTGTCCTAGTGCCTGACTGGATGGGTTATATGCCTGAATATGATTGTTGCCTCTTCAAGGTACTCCGAGAACTCTTGAGGACTTCCTTTAATTTTGCAAAAATTCTACATCTACCGGATGCATTGTTTTACCCAGCATCAAGTATATGACAGCTCGCTAATCGGCTGCCGGCTTACTATTTCAGCATCAAAATCACCAATTTCGCTTTATGGGCAGTCGGGAGAAGTGTTTCTTGTACGGCGAACTTTACTATTAGTTCAGGACTGCTTTTATATTGTTGAATGGCATTTCACATTTGACACACAAGGATCAACGAAAATTCTTTGGGATACTGAACCTGTAGAACTAATTTGCCAATGCTAATTTTAAAATTTTCTGAATATCCCTCGCAGTTTGTCCTAGTGCCTGACCGGATGGGATATATGCCTGAATATGATTGTTGCCTCTTCAAGGTACTCCGAGAACTCTTGAGGACTTCCTTTAATTTTGCAAAAATTCTACATCTACCGGTTGCATTGTTTTACCCAGCATCAAGTATATGACAGCTCGCTAATCGGCTGCCGGCTTACTATTTCAGCATCAAAATCACCAATTTCGCTTTTTGGGCAGTCGGGAGAAGTGTTTCTTGTACGGCGAACTTTACTTTTAGTTCAGGACTGCTTTTATATTGTCGAATGGCATTTCACATTTGACACAAAAGGATCAACGAAAATTCTTTGGGATACTGAACCTGTAAAACTAATTTGCCAATGCTAAATTTAAAAAATTTACTATATCAGCATCAAAATCACCAAGTTCTCATTTTGGGCAGTCGGGAAAAGCGCTTCATGTTCAGCGAACTTAACTTTTAGTTCAGCACTGCATTTATTATGTCGAATGGCATTTCATATCTGACACAAGGATCAACGGAAATTCTTTGGGAAACGGGGCCTGTAGAATTAATTAGCCAATGCTAATTTGAACATTTTCTGAATATCCCTTGCAGTTTGTCTTAGTGCCTGACCGGATGGGTGATATGCCTGTATGATTGTTGCCTCTTTAAGGGAGTCCGAGAACTTTTGAGGATTTCTTTTAATTCTGCAATTATTCTACATCTACCTGTTGCATTCCTTTCCCAGCATCTGGTACATAACAGCTGGCTAAACGGTTGCCGGCTTGCTATTTCAGCAACTAAATCCGCAATTTCGGCATTTTGGGCAGTCGGCAGAAGTGCTTCATGTTCAGTGAACTTTGCTTTTAGTTCAGGACTGCTTTTATAGTGTCGAATGACATTTTACATCTAACACAAGGATCAACGAAAATTCTTTGGGATACCGGGCCTGTAGAATTAATTTGCCAATGCTAAATTTAAAATTTTTCTTTTTTTGGGCAGTTGGGAGAAATTCTTTGGGAAACGGGGTGTGTAGCCAATGCTAATTTTAAAGGTTTCTGAATATCCCTCGCAGTTTGTAATAGTGCCTGATCAGATGGATGATATGCCTGTATAAGATTGTTGGCTCTTCAAGGTAGTCCGAGAACTTTTGAGGATTTCCTTTAATTTTGAAAAAATTCTACATCTACCGGTTGCATTGCTTTACCCAGCATCAGGTACATGACAGCTTGCTAAGCGGCTGCCGGTCTACTATTTCACCATCAAAATCAGCAATTTTGTTTTTCGGGCAGTCGGGAAAAGTGCTTCGTGTTCGGCGAACTTTACTTTTAGTTCAGGAATGCTATTATAATGTCGAATGGCATATCACATTTGACACACAAGGATCGACGAAAATTCTTTGGGATACTGAACTTGTAGAATTAATTTGCTAATGCTAATTTAAAATTTTCTAAATATCCCTTGCAGTTTGTCTTAGTGCCTGACTGCATGGGTGATATGCCTGTATATGTATGTGGCCTTTTCCAGGTATTCCGAGAACATTTGGGGATTTCCTTTAATTCTGCAATTATTCTACATCTACCTGTTGCATTGCTTTCCCAGCATCTGGTACATGACAGCTCGCTAAGCGGCTGCCGGCTTACTATTTCAGCATCAAAATCACCAATTTCGCATTTTGGGCCGTCAGGAGAAAAGTTTCTTGTTCGGCGAACTTTACTTTTAGTTCAGGACTGCTTTTATAATGTCGAATGGCATTTCGCATCTGAAACGGGGTGTGTAGAATTCACTTGCCATTGCTAATTTTAAAGTATTTTGAATATCTCTTGAAGGTTGTCCTAGTCCCTGGCCGGATGGGTGATATATCTGTATATGTATGTAGTTTCTTCCAGGTAGTCCGATAACATTTGGGGATTTCCTTTAATTCTGCAATTATTCTACATATACCTATTGCATTTCTTTCCCAGTATCTGGTACATGACAGCTGGCTAAACGGTTGCCGGCTTACTATTTCAGCATCAAAATCAGCAATTTTGCTTTTTGGGTAGTCGGGAGAAGTGTTTCTTGTTCGGCGAACTTTATTTTTAGTTCAGGACTGCTTTTATAATGTCGAATGGCATTTCACATCTGACACAAGGATCAACGGAAATTCTTTGGGAAACGGGATGTGTAAAATTCACTTGCCAATGTTAATTTTATAGTATTCTGAATATCTCTCGAAGATTGTCCTATGGATGGGTGATATGCCTGTATAAATTATTATGTTCCGTCCGTCCAGGGTCCGCGTTAGGGGAAGCCGTCGTTCGGGGCACAATGTAGATCAAATTGATAGGCAGATTATGATGGGATATAATTGAGATATCCAAATTACAGGCCTTGTGGCTCAGCAATATATAAATCAGCAAAATGATTTCAGTAACGGCAGTGTGCCGGAGCAATGTGTGTTTATTCGTTAAACTCTTGAACTAGACTGTACTTAAAGCAAAACTAAAACGAAATCAAAGCTAAAAGAGACAAAAGCCACAAACTACAGTTATTCTTAAGCTACAAGAATTCAGCATAACATTAGAACACTCGTAGAATCCTAACTTTTCTTGTTTGTCTAGGTATTTCAAGGTGTTATCCTGAAGGTCCAACGTGACTCCCGCCTGCGTTAGCAGGTCTAAGCCTATAATGGCGTCGAACAAGGTGAGTGTGTCTAACAGGAAAAAGGGGGATGTCTGCTCAAAAATCTTGACCAGACATTTATTTTTAACTTTACTGGAGCCGTGGATCGAACTCACAGTGAAGGGCTTAACGGCTGGTGTAACTACTTTTAGCTCCTTTACGGGCCTGATATAGTTCTTAGCCGCCCCGGTATCTATCAAAATGTTTAAGGTTCTCCCAGCCAACTGTCGTTTGATGAACGGAAGCCGGGAGCGTTCCCTAAAAAATTCAACGAATCATTGAGATCAATGGACTCGGTTTCGTCGTCAATACAAGCTACAGCATTTTCTGCTGCCTCCTTGTATTTCTGATCTTCGTCGGCAGAGTTGTTTTGAGCTATATTGTTAACACGTTGTCGTCTGGCGCCTGTAAAACGCTCTGACGTGTTTGCCCTTTTCTGGGGGTGTGAACGTAAGTTCTGATTATTTCCGAACTCCGTGCGTTGTCTAAACTTGGAAGAGTTATCGACTTCCATTGGCACGGGTGGATCTTCCTCGCTACCTTTCTTGCTCTCCTGATGGTTCTGCTGTTTTTTTACAAAGTGAGGGTTTCTTTCTTGATCCTTGTTGTCCCTATTATTTTTGCCTTGCTTATTGTGTGAGCGGTATTTGTTGCCCTCGCTCGCCTGAGCTCTTTCTTCTAGCGCTCTAGCGTATGAAGCAGAAAAGGCACTACGTTCGATACTAGCTTCGGCCTCCCTGGCTAATGCTAATGCAGACGGTAAGTCTTTTGGCTGTGCTGGAAACACGGCTGCTCTTAGGTTCTTTCTTAGACCCGAGATGAATGCATGTAGAGCATAACTATTAAACAAATCTAACTGCGCAACGTCAAGCATCATGTTACCGGTGCTAACTATGGGGACTTCTGGGGGGTGTTCATTAAGTAATGATTTCAAGTGATTGTGATTAAAAATTGTGGGATTTACAATGCCTGATTTAGCGAGAGTGATCGTGAGATTTAAATTTTGTATTTCTGTGGTAATCATTCTATTCCTTGCCAAGAGTGCCTCTTACAAATGTGGCGAGTCTTCGAAGTCGGCTTTTCTAGCCTTTATAATTTCGTTCACGGTAAAGTTAATTGATTGATTTGTTTTTGTGTTTCGGAATTTATAACTATTTGCCTGTTATTCGAGTCAATCAGCTTTGATTCGGATAGTCTGACCCTGCCGAAATCCTATGCGTCTGGCGTTCCTGCAACTACTTTTAATACTGTGCCTAGGAAGTCTAAACTCCTAGCCATTCTATGATGTATCTTTACCACGGACAACAAGCTTCTAGTATTATATATATCAACACTTAGAAGCTTTCGCATATGCGACTGCAGAAAAAAAACCGACAATTTTACGGTTTCATCTACTCTCTTGGTCACTTCTGTCAGGTTGCCAGAAGGTCTAATAAAACTTTGTTGTTCCCAAATAAGTACGTTCCCGTCTAGTATGGGAATGTAATTTGAGCGCGAGTAATCGGTGATCCGGGAGTTCGCTACTACTAGCAAGGATAAAAGCATAAGCGTACGCCTGTAAAGAGTAAGCAGTGCGAAAAATAACCTATTGTGTCTTAGTGCCTATCCTTAGTTACTATTTGAGGTTGTCTTTATGGACCACCCTCCCTTTAATGAGAACCGTGGTTCCCAAATCTGCCTCTACCTTTTCTTCTGAGCATAATGGCGTTAGTTTGTTTCCAAGTCTCTTGTTGTTTTTTAGAAACACCGTTTCGCCTACCTCAAACACTCTGTTGTCTGTCTGGATTGCATCTGTTGAGTACGGCTTGTTGTGCCTTTTGAATTTTTTTCTTGACAGATAGTCTAACTTCTGTTGAAGTGGCATGTATGATGTCAATCGGCTGTTGGTTTGTAACCGAATGGATTGACTTATTATATTCTACCGTTGCTCTCAATATCAGCTCAGTAGTTTAGCTGGCTTTTCCATCTAACCTGCTGTGAAGCTGTGGTGCATTTATAATGTCTATATTGTAGCAGTTCTTCAGGAATGATGTGATCATTTTTGAGTTGAATGCCGCTTCATTGTCACAGTAGAGTGTTTTGATTTCAGGGAAAATGTTTATTAGCTGAATAATGGGTGTTTTTACATCTATTGCTGCTCGAGACGGTAGTGGTTGTACGACGGCAAACTTTAAAAACCTTTCAATGCAAGTTAGAAATAGTTTTTTGTCAGTGGCAAAAATGTCGATGTGCAATATTTCGCCTGCGTATGAAGGGATTGGAGTGGCACCCAATTCCTGTTTTTGCAGGTGTCTATCGTATTTGGATTTTGTGCAAACTTTGCAATTTGCAACGACTTCCTTGGCTAGGTTGGACATTTTGGGAAAATAATAGTCACGAAGGACTTGTTTATGTTCTGTCAATATTATTTCTATCTGTTCATTTCTATCAGAAATGTCGAGCACATAGTTCTTGCAGTGCCAAAACTTGGTTGCAGGAAAGCTTGAAACTAAAATATGCTGGAAGCTGGCTAGTGTCGGAAAGTCGCAGTGAAAGGCATTTACTGCGTCTGTAACAATGAGAGGTTTTATTGTGTCAATTAATGAATTTTTGTCAGTGAAGCTGACCAGGTGGCGAATCTTTTGGCCAAAAAGTATCTTTTTGCTTTGTAATGGGAAACACGCTTCTTCTAAGATAATCTGGTTTTTAAAACAATTTATTGGTTTGTCGGTCGTTTCGATCGTGTAGGTCAGAGAGAGTTCGCTGTGAATCGTTGCAGCGTCCGATTGAAGTTCATTTTGTAAGGCGTTTATGTTTTGCCTAGAAAGGGCGTCAACCTCAAAGATCTCTTTCCCTGGTTTGTAAAGTACCGTCGCGTTGTGTTCGTCTGTAAAGGCTTTCCACCTTTTGATCTTGGCGTTAGTATTTTTCTCGGAAACTGTAAATGTCAAAGGCTGATGGTCCGTGAAAATTTTTATATCTTGTTCTCTCTCGTTGGTCGCGTAGTGCATTTCGCTAGTTTTGAGAGTTATTGAAATCATGGTTGTTGGTCTGCCCCCTTGCGAAAGGACAGCTCCAATGCCACTCATTGATGCATCCGTGGTTAGGTCGGATGATTGACCGAAATCTGGATACACGAGGCAGACATCTTCTGATGCCAGAATGTTGCGTAATTTTTGAAAGGCGTTACGTTGGGTTTCATCGAAGTTTACCCCAACTTTCCTGGACATGTGTTTACTAACTTTGCCATTTTCTCCCTTGAGTATATTTGTTAGGGCAGCTGCTAAGGATGCAAAATCTTTTATGAAGACCCTATAGTAGCTGGCCAGGCCGAGGAAAGACCTAAGGCTGTAGAGGCTCTTTGGTTCAATATACTCTTGGATGGTTTTGACTTTTTCGGGGTCAGTTTTTATGCCGTGTTTGGTCACTAAAAAGCCTAAGAACTCAATGCTCTCTTCAAAAAACTGAGTTTTCTCTTGTGACACTCTCATGTTGGCATCACACAGGTTCTTTAGCACTGTGTCAACATGCTTTACATGGTCGATTTCGTTTTCTGAGAAAACTATCACATCGTCTACGTATACGTAGCAAGTTTTCCCTATTTGTTCCCTTAGAACGTCTTCTATAGCCCTTTGAAAAATGCTTGACGCATTCTTGAGGCCAAAGGGCAACCGACAAAACTCATATTTGCCGCCATTAATTGAAAATGATGTTTTTTCACGGTCTTGTTCCGCGAGGAGAATTTGATGGTAACCCGACTTTAAGTCTAGGGTTGTAAAAAATGTTGCCTTTCCCAGGTTCGCTAGAATCATAGGGATGCTTAGCATTGGGTACCGGTCGGCAATAGTTCGCTCGTTTAGCATTTGTTTTTGTCGCCGTTGCTGTCGGTCCCTTTTTTTGTCGACAACCCAGACTGGTCTGTTGTACGGTGACCTTGATGGTCTGATTATACCATCTTTGAGTAAACATTTAATTTCTTTGTTTACAAAGTCAGATACGCCCATTGGCAGGGGTACCACTTGGAGTATATTGGTTCGATGTCTCTAGTTCTAACTGTGGCAACAACAGAGTTATTGAAAGATAACGCCTCGTTAGAGGTCGAGAACGCTTTTTTCCTCTTTATGATCATGTCTCTGAATTCCTTTTTTACCGATCTTGGTACAACTATGTCGTTCACATTGGTGAAATTGACATTAGAACACTCGTAGAATCCTAACTTTTCTTGTTTGTCTAGGTATTTCAAGGTGTTATCCTGAAGGTCCAACGTGACTCCCGCCTGCGTTAGCAGGTCGAAGCCTATAATGGCGTCGAACAAGGTGAGTGTGTCTAACAGGAAAAAGGGGGATGTCTGCTCAAAAATCTTGACCAGACATTTATTTTTAACTTTACTGGAGCCGTGGATCGAACTCACAGTGAAGGGCTTAACGGCTGGTGTAACTACTTTTAGCTCCTTTACGGGCCTGATATAGTTCTTAGCCGCCCCGGTATCTATCAAAATGTTTAAGGTTCTCCCAGCCAACTGTCGTTTGATGAACGGAAGCCGGGAGCGTTCCCTAAAAAATTCAACGAATCATTGAGATCAATGGACTCGGTTTCGTCGTCAATACAAGCTACAGCATTTTCTGCTGCCTCCTTGTATTTCTGATCTTCGTCGGCAGAGTTGTTTTGAGCTATATTGTTAACACGTTGTCGTCTGGCGCCTGTAAAACGCTCTGACGTGTTTGCCCTTTTCTGGGGGTGTGAACGTAAGTTCTGATTATTTCCGAACTCCGTGCGTTGTCTAAACTTGGAAGAGTTATCGACTTCCATTGGCACGGGTGGATCTTCCTCGCTACCTTTCTTGCTCTCCTGATGGTTCTGCTGTTTTTTTACAAAGTGAGGGTTTCTTTCTTGATCCTTGTTGTCCCTATTATTTTTGCCTTGCTTATTGTGTGAGCGGTATTTGTTGCCCTCGCTCGCCTGAGCTCTTTCTTCTAGCGCTCTAGCGTATGAAGCAGAAAAGGCACTACGTTCGATACTAGCTTCGGCCTCCCTGGCTAATGCTAATGCAGACGGTAAGTCTTTTGGCTGTGCTGGAAACACGGCTGCTCTTAGGTTCTTTCTTAGACCCGAGATGAATGCATGTAGAGCATAACTATTAAACAAATCTAACTGCGCAACGTCAAGCAGCATGTTACCGGTGCTAACTATGGGGACTTCTGTGGGGTGTTCATTAAGTAATGATTTCAAGTGATTGTGATTAAAAATTGTGGGATTTACAATGCCTGATTTAGCGAGAGTGATCGTGAGATTTAAATTTTGTATTTCTGTGGTAATCATTCTATTCCTTGCCAAGAGTGCCTCTTACAAATGTGGCGAGTCTTCGAAGTCGGCTTTTCTAGCCTTTATAATTTCGTTCACGGTAAAGTTAATTGATTTTTTTTTGTGTTTCGGAATTTATAACTATTTGCCTGTTATTCGAGTCAATCAGCTTTGATTCGGATAGTCTGACCCTGCCGAAATCCTATGCGTCTGGCGTTCCTGCAATTACTTTTAATGCTGTGCCTAGGAAGTCTAAACTCCTAGCCATTCTATGATGTATCTTTACCACGGACAACAAGCTTCTAGTATTATCTATATCAACACTTAGAAGCTTTCGCATATGCGATTGCAGAAATAAATCCGACAATTTTACGGTTTCATCTACTCTCTTGGTCACTTCTGTCAGGTTGCCAGAAGGTCTAATAAAACTTTGTTGTTCCCAAATAAGTACGTTCCCGTCTAGTATGGGAATGTAATTTGAGCGCGAGTAATCGGTGATCCGGGAGTTCGCTACTACTAGCAAGGATAAAAGCATAAGCGTACGCCTGTAAAGAGTAAGCAGTGCGAAAAATAACCTATTGTGTCTTAGTGCCTATCCTTAGTTACTATTTGAGGTTGTCTTTATGGACCACCCTCCCTTTAATGAGAACCGTGGTTCCCAAATCTGCCTCTACCTTTTCTTCTGAGCATAATGGCGTTAGTTTGTTTCCAAGTCTCTTGTTGTTTTTTAGAAACACCGTTTCGCCTACCTCAAACACTCTGTTGTCTGTCTGAATTGCATCTGTTGAGTACGGCTTGTTGTGCCTTTTGAATTTTTTTCTTGACAGATAGTCTAACTTCTGTTGAAGTGGCATGTATGATGTCAATCGGCTTTTGGTTTGTAACCGAATGGATTGACTTATTATATTCTACCGTTGCTCTCAATATCAGCTCAGTAGTTTCGCTGGCTTTTCCATCTAACCTCAGGCTTCTGGCTATGTCCGCCAGGGTACTGTGGAACCGCTCTACTTGTCCGTTTGAACTGCTGTGAAGCTGTGGTGCATTTATAATGTCTATATTGTAGCAGTTCTTCAGGAATGATGTGATCATTTTTGAGTTGAATGCCGCTTCATTGTCACAGTAGAGTGTTTTGATTTCAGGGAAAATGTTTATTAGCTGAATAATGGGTGTTTTTACATCTATTGCTGCTCGAGACGGTTGTGGTTGTACGACGGCAAACTTTGAAAACTTGTCAATGCAAGTTAGAAATAGTTTTTTGTCGGTGGCAAAAATGTCGATGTGCAATATTTCGCCTGCGTATGAAGGGATTGGAGTGGCACCCAATTCCTGTTTTTGCAGGTGTCTATCGTATTTGGATTTTGTGCAAACTTTGCAATTTGCAACGACTTCCTTGGCTAGGTTGGACATTTTGGGAAAATAATAGTCACGAAGAACTTGTTTATGTTCTGTCAATATTATTTCTATCTGTTCATTTCTATCAGAAATGTCGAGCACATAGTTCTTGCAGTGCCAAAACTTGGTTGCAGGGAAGCTTGAAACTAGAATATGCTGGAAGCTGGCTAGTGTCGGAAAGTCGCAGTGAAAGGCATTTACTGCGTCTGTAACAATGAGAGGTTTTATTGTTTCAATTAATGAATTTTTGTCAGTGAAGCTGACCAGGTGGCGAATCTTTTGGCCAAAAAGTATCTTTTTGCTTTGTAATGGGAAACACGCATCTTTTAAGATAATCTGGTTTTTAAAACAATTTATTGGTTTGTCGGTCGTTTCGATTGTGTAGGTCAGAGAGAGTTCGCTGTGAATCGTTGCAGCGTCCGATTGAAGTTCATTTTGTAAGGCGTTTATGTTTTGCCTAGAAAGGGCGTCAGCCACAAAGTTCTCTTTCCCTGGTTTGTAAAGTACCGTCGCGTTGTGTTCGTCTGTAAAGGCTTTCCACCTTTTGATCTTGGCGTTAGTATTTTCCTCGGAAACTGTGAATGTCAAAGGCTGATGCTCCGTGAAAATTTTTATATCTTGGGCACCATATAGGTAGTTACGCAGTTTACCTAGCGCCCATACGATGGCTAACAGTTCTCTCTCGTTGGTCGCGTAGTGCGTTTCGCTAGTTTTGAGAGTTCTTGAAATCATGGTTGTTGGTCTGCCCCCTTGCGAAAGGACAGCTCCAATGCCACTCATGCATCCGTGGTTAGGTCGAATGATTGACCGAAAACTGGATACACGAGGCAGACATCTTCTGATGCCAGAATGTTGCGTAATTTTCGAAAGGCGTTACGTTGGGTTTCATCGAAGTTTACCCCAACTTTCCTGGACATGTGTTTACTAACTTTGCCATTTTCTCCCTTGAGTATATTTGTTAGGGGAGCTGCTAAGGATGCAAAATCTTTTATGAAGACCCTATAGTAGCTGGCCAGGCCGAGGAAAGACCTAAGGCTGTAGAGGCTCTTTGGTTCAATATACTCTTGGATGGTTTTGACTTTTTCGGGGTCAGTTTTTATGCAGTGTTTGGTCACTAAAAAGCCTAAGAACTCAATGCTCTCTTTAAAAAACTGAATATTCTCTTGTGACACTCTCATGTTGGCATCACACAGGTTCTTTAGCATTGTGTCAACATGCTTTACATGGTCGATTTCGTTTTCTGAGAAAACTATCACATCGTCTACGTATACGTAGCATGTTTTCCCTATTTGTTCCCTTAGAACGTCGTCTATAGCCCTCTGAAAAATGATTGACGCATTCTTGTGGCCAAAGGGCAACCGACAAAACTCATATTTGCCGCCATTAATTGAAAATGATGTTTTTTCACGGTCTTGTTCCGCGAGGAGAATTTGATGGTAACCCGACTTTAAGTCCAGGGTTGTAAAAAATGTTGCCTTTCCCATTGGTGAAATTGACATTAGAACACTCGTAGAATCCTAACTTTTCTTGTTTGTCTAGGTATTTCAAGGTGTTATCCTGAAGGTCCAACGTGACTCCCGCCTGCGTTAGCAGGTCTAAGCCTATAATGGCGTCGAACAAGGTGAGTGTGTCTAACAGGAAAAAGGGGGATGTCTGCTCAAAAATCTTGACCAGACATTTATTTTTAACTTTACTGGAGCCGTGGATCGAGCTCACAGTGAAGGGCTTAACTGCTGGTGTAACTACTTTTAGCTCCTTTACGGGCCTGATATAGTTCTTAGCCGCCCCGGTATCTATCAAAATGTTTAAGGTTCTCCCAGCCAACTGTCGTTTAATGAACGGAAGCCGGGAGCGTTCCCTAAAAAATTCAACGAATCATTGAGATCAATGGACTCGGTTTCGTCGTCAATACAAGCTACAGCATTTTCTGCTGCCTCCTTGTATTTCTGATCTTCGTCGGCAGAGTTGTTTTGAACTATATTGTTAACACGTTGTCGTCTGGCGCCTGTAAAACGCTCTGACGTGTTTGCCCTTTTCTGGGGGTGTGAACGTAAGTTCTGATTATTTCCGAACTCCGTGCGTTGTCTAAACTTAGAAGAGTTATCGACTTCCATTGGCACGGGTGGATCTTCCTCGCTACTTTTCTTGATCTCCTGATGGTTCTGCTGTTTTTTTATAAAGTGAGGGTTTCTTTCTTGATCCTTGTTGTCCCTATTATTTTTGCCTTGCTTATTGTGTGAGCGGTATTTGTTGCCCTCGCTCGCCTGAACTCTTTCTTCTAGCGCTCTAGCGTATGAAGCAGAAAAGGCTGCTCTTAGGTTCTTTCTTAGACCCGAGATGAATGCATGTAGAGCATCCGATCTAACCTCATCATTAAGCAGTATGGCTTGTTGGGGCTCATAAGACATGACGATTTTGTTCGTGACCAAAGATAACTTTCGTTCAACTTCGTCATAGTAGCTCATGAGGCTTAGGTCACCTTGTCTGACCAATTCTAATCTTTGTCGTAAGAGGCGTAGCGAAGTTTTGTCTGCATAGGTGCAATCTAGCCTAGCTATTATAGAATCAAAATGTAGCACAGTGTTGTGCGAAACTAACAGTGCTCTTGCTGGTCCTCGGATTTTATTCCGGATAATTGTTACCGCTTGGTAATAGTTAGCACTGCCCTCGTAGGGTCTGAATAATTCGTAGGCATCGGTGGCCGATTGCCTCCATGCTACGTATTCATCTGGTATGCCGTTAAAATCGGGTACCGATTTTATTATGTCAAGTGGTAGGTCACACCTAACGTTTGGGTCTACCGATATCCTTTGGTATGTTTCTACCTGAGGCACTTCTATTCGCAAGCTATTTAATTGTTGTTGTAACTGATTTAATTCCAGTCGATGTCTATCCTCTTGACACTGTAAGGCGCTATTTATTAGGGCTTGAACCTGTTCCGTATTCATTATTAGGTTGCTTAAGTTTTGTGTCTGATTAACTTCGGGGTCTGTATCCCATTCTTCGTCACTAGTGATTTCTGTTTTTATTTGTCTATTTGAATCAAAGCGGCTCATTGATTTACGGAACTGCACTGAAACAAATCAATCACTGCTGTGTTTTTACAAGCGTTATTTTTTATTTAATGACTAACTTGGCAAAGAACATGATAAACTTGTGTTTGCTTGTTTTTTTTTGTCTATTCGTTTCACTGGCTAAACGGTTGCCGGCTTACTATTTCAGCATCAAAATCAGCAATTTTTCTTTTTGTGTAGTGGGGAGAAGTGCTTCATGTTTGGCGAACTTTGTTTCCAGTTCAGGACTGCTTTTATAATGCCGAATGGCATTTCACATCTTACACACAAGGATCAACGAAAATTCCTTGGTTTATCGGGGCTGTAGAATTAATTTGCCAATGCTAATTATAAAATTTTCTGAATATCCCTAGCAGTTTGTACTAGTGCCTGACCGGATTGGTGATATGCCTGTATATGATTGTTGCCTCTTCAAGGTAGTCCGCGAACTTTTAAGTATTTCCTTTACTTTTGCTAAAATTCCACATCTACCTGTTGCATTCCTTTCCCAGAATCGGTTACATGACAGCTGGCTAAACGGTTGCCGGCTTACTATTTCAGCATCAAAATCAGCAATTTTGCTTTTTGTGTAGCGGGGAGAAGTGCTTCATGTTTGGCGAACTTTGCTTCCAGTTCAGAACTGCTTTTATATTGCCGAATGGCATTTCACATCTTACACACAAGGATCAACGAAAATTCTTTGGGATATCGGGCCTGTAGAATTAATTTGCCAATGCTAATTATAAAATTTTCTGAATATCCCTAGCAGTTTGTACTAGTGCCTGACCGGATGGGTGATATGCCTGTGTATGATTGTTGCCTCTTCAAGGTAGTCCGCGAACTTTTAAGTATTTCCTTTACTTTTTTAAAAATTCCACATCTACCGGTTGCATTCCTTTCCCAGAATCGGTTACATGACAGCTGGCTAAACGGTTGCCGGCTTACTATTTCAGCATCAAAATCAGGAATTTTGCTTTATGTGTAGTAGGGAGAAGTGCTTCATGTTCGGCGAACTTTGTTTCTAGTTCAGGACGGCTTTTATAATATCAAATGCCATTTCACATCTGACACACAAGGATCAACGAAAATTCTTTGGGATATGGGGCCTGTAGAATTAATTTTCCAATGCTAATTTTAAAATTTTCTGAATATCCCTCGCAGTTTGTCCTAGTGCCTGACCGGATGGGTTTTATGCCTGTATATGATTGTTGCCTCTTCAAGGTAGTCCCAGAACTTTTGAGGATTTCGTTAATTTAGCAAAAATTCTACATCTACCGGTTGCATTGCTTTACCCACCATCAGGTAAATGACACCTCGATATCCGGCTGCCGGCTTACTATTTCAGCATCAAAATCAGCAATTTTGCTTTTTGTGTAGTCGGGAGAAGTGCTTCATGTTCGGCGAACTTTGTTTCCAGTTCAGGTCTGCTTTTATAATATCAAATGGCTTTTCACATCTGACACACAAGGATCAACGGAAATTCTTTGGGAAACGGGGTGTGTAGCCAATGCTAATTTTAAAGTTTTCTGAATATCCCTAGCAGTTTGTCCTAGTGCCTGACAGGATGGTTGATATGCCTGTCTGTGTATGTTGCCTCTTACAGGTAGTCCGAGAACATTTGGGAATTTCCTTTAAGTCTGCAATTATTCTACAACTACCTGTTGCAGTCTTTTCCCAGCATCTGGTACATGACAGCTCGCTAAGCGGCTGCCGGCTTACTATTTCAGCATCAAAATCACCAATTTCGCATTTTGGGCAGTCAGGAGAAGTGTTTCTTGTTCTGCGAACTTTACTTTTAGCTCAGGACTGCTTTTGTAATATCAAATGGCATTTCACATCTGACACACAAGGATCAACGGAAATTCTATGGGAAACGGGGTGTGTAGCCAATGCTAATTTTTAAGTTTTCTGAATATCACTCGCAGTTTGTCCTAGTGCTGACCATATGGGTGATATGCCTGTATATGATTGTTGCTTCTTCAAGGTATTCCAAGAACTTTTGAGGATTTCCTTTAATTTAGCAAAAATTCTACATCTACCGGTTGCATTGCTTTACCCAGCATCAGGTAAATGACAGCTCGCTAAGCGGCTGACGGCTTACTATTTCAGCATCAAAATCACCAATTTCGTTTTTGGGCAGTTGGAAGAATTGTTTCTTATTCGGCGAACTTTACTCTTAGTTCAGGACTGCTTTTATAATGTCAAATGGCAATTCAAATTTGACACATAATGATGAAGGAAAATTCTGTGGGATATGGAACTTGTAGAATTAATTTGCCAATGCTAATTTTAAAATTTTCCGATATCCCTCGAAGTTTGTCCTAGTGCCTGACCAGATGGGTGATATGCCTGTATAAGATTGTTGGCTCTTCAAGGTAGTCCGAGAACTTTTGAGGATTTCCTTTAATTTTGAAAAAATTCTACATCTACCGGTTGAATTGCTTTACCCAACATCAGGTACATGACAGCTCGCTAAGGGGCTGCCGGCTTACTATTTTAGCATCAAAATCACCAATTTCGCATTTTGGGCAGTTGGAAGAAGTGTTTCTCGTTAAGCGAACTTTGCTTTTAGTTTAGGACTCCTTTTATAATGTCGAATGGCATTTGACATCTAACACAAGGTTCAACGAACATTCTTTGGGATACTGAACCTGTAGAATTAATTTGCCAATGCTAATTTTAAAATTTTCTTAATATCCCTAGCAGTTTGTCCTAGTGACAGCTCGCTAAGCGGCTGCTGGCTTACTATTTCAGCATCAAAATCACCAAGTTCTCATTTTGGGCAGTCGAGAGAAGCGCTTCAGTTGCAGTTTGTCTTAGTGCCTGACTCTTTAAGGGAGTCCGAGAACTTTTGAGGATTTCTTTTAATTCTGCAATTATTCTACATCTACCTGTTGCATTCCTTTTCCAGCATCTAGTACATGACAGTTTGATAACCGGCTGCCGGCTTACTATTTCAGCATCAAAATCAGCACAGTGTTGTGCGAAACTAACAGTGCTCTTGCTGGTCCTCGGATTTTATTCCGGATAATTGTTACCGCTTGGTAATAGTTAGCACTGCCCTCGTAGGGTCTGAATAATTCGTAGGCATCGGTGGCCGATTGCCTCCATGCTACGTATTCATCTGGTATGCCGTTAAAATCGGGTACCGATTTTATTATGTCAAGTGGTAGGTCACACCTAACGTTTGGGTCTACCGATATCCTTTGGTATGTTTCTACCTGAGGCACTTCTATTCGCAAGCTATTTAATTGTTGTTGTAACTGATTTAATTCCAGTCGATGTCTATCCTCTTGACACTGTAAGGCGCTATTTATTAGGGCTTGAACCTGTTCCGTATTCATTATTAGGTTGCTTAAGTTTTGTGTCTGATTAACTTCGGGGTCTGTATCCCACTCTTCGTCACTAGTGATTTCTGTTTTTATTTGTCTATTTGAATCAAAGCGGCTCATTGATTTACGGAACTGCACTGAAACAAATCAATCACTGCTGTGTTTTTACAAGCGTTATTTTTTATTTAATGACTAACTTGGCAAAGAACATGATAAACTTGTGTTTGCTTGTTTTTTTTTGTCTATTCGTTTCACTGGCTAAACGGTTGCCGGCTTACTATTTCAGCATCAAAATCAGCAATTTTTCTTTTTGTGTAGTGGGGAGAAGTGCTTCATGTTTGGCGAACTTTGTTTCCAGTTAAGGACTGCTTTTATAATGCCGAATGGCATTTCACATCTTACACACAAGGATCAACGAAAATTCCTTGGTTTATCGGGGCTGTAGAATTAATTTGCCAATGCTAATTATAAAATTTTCTGAATATCCCTAGCAGTTTGTACTAGTGCCTGACCGGATTGGTGATATGCCTGTATATGATTGTTGCCTCTTCAAGGTAGTCCGCGAACTTTTAAGTATTTCCTTTACTTTTGCTAAAATTCCACATCTACCTGTTGCATTCCTTTCCCAGAATCGGTTACATGACAGCTGGCTAAACGGTTGCCGGCTTACTATTTCAGCATCAAAATCAGCAATTTTGCTTTTTGTGTAGCGGGGAGAAGTGCTTCATGTTTGGCGAACTTTGTTTCCAGTTCAGAACTGCTTTTATATTGCCGAATGGCATTTCACATCTTACACACAAGGATCAACGAAAATTCTTTGGGATATCGGGCCTGTAGAATTAATTTGCCAATGCTAATTATAAAATTTTCTGAATATCCCTAGCAGTTTGTACTAGTGCCTGACCGGATGGGTGATATGCCTGTGTATGATTGTTGCCTCTTCAAGGTAGTCCGCGAACTTTTAAGTATTTCCTTTACTTTTTTAAAAATTCCACATCTACCGGTTGCATTCCTTTCCCAGAATCGGTTACATGACAGCTGGCTAAACGGTTGCCGGCTTACTATTTCAGCATCAAAATCAGGAATTTTGCTTTATGTGTAGTAGGGAGAAGTGCTTCATGTTCGGCGAACTTTGTTTCTAGTTCAGGACGGCTTTTATAATATCAAATGCCATTTCACATCTGACACACAAGGATCAACGAAAATTCTTTGGGATATGGGGCCTGTAGAATTAATTTTCCAATGCTAATTTTAAAATTTTCTGAATATCCCTCGCAGTTTGTCCTAGTGCCTGACCGGATGGGTTTTATGCCTGTATATGATTGTTGCCTCTTCAAGGTAGTCCCAGAACTTTTGAGGATTTCGTTAATTTAGCAAAAATTCTACATCTACCGGTTGCATTGCTTTACCCACCATCAGGTAAATGACACCTCGATAACCGGCTGCCGGCTTACTATTTCAGCATCAAAATCAGCAATTTTGCTTTTTGTGTAGTCGGGAGAAGTGCTTCATGTTCGGCGAACTTTGTTTCCAGTTCAGGTCTGCTTTTATAATATCAAATGGCTTTTCACATCTGACACACAAGGATCAACGGAAATTCTTTGGGAAACGGGGTGTGTAGCCAATGCTAATTTTAAAGTTTTCTGAATATCCCTAGCAGTTTGTCCTAGTGCCTGACAGGATGGTTGATATGCCTGTCTGTGTATGTTGCCTCTTACAGGTAGTCCGAGAACATTTGGGAATTTCCTTTAAGTCTGCAATTATTCTACAACTACCTGTTGCAGTCTTTTCCCAGCATCTGGTACATGACAGCTCGCTAAGCGGCTGCCGGCTTACTATTTCAGCATCAAAATCACCAATTTCGCATTTTGGGCAGTCAGGAGAAGTGTTTCTTGTTCTGCGAACTTTACTTTTAGCTCAGGACTGCTTTTGTAATATCAAATGGCATTTCACATCTGACACACAAGGATCAACGGAAATTCTATGGGAAACGGGGTGTGTAGCCAATGCTAATTTTTAAGTTTTCTGAATATCACTCGCAGTTTGTCCTAGTGCTGACCATATGGGTGATATGCCTGTATATGATTGTTGCTTCTTCAAGGTATTCCAAGAACTTTTGAGGATTTCCTTTAATTTAGCAAAAATTCTACATCTACCGGTTGCATTGCTTTACCCAGCATCAGGTAAATGACAGCTCGCTAAGCGGCTGACGGCTTACTATTTCAGCATCAAAATCACCAATTTCGTTTTTGGGCAGTTGGAAGAAGTGTTTCTTATTCGGCGAACTTTACTCTTAGTTCAGGACTGCTTTTATAATGTCAAATGGCAATTCAAATTTGACACATAATGATGAAGGAAAATTCTGTGGGATATGGAACTTGTAGAATTAATTTGCCAATGCTAATTTTAAAATTTTCCGATATCCCTCGAAGTTTGTCCTAGTGCCTGACCAGATGGGTGATATGCCTGTATAAGATTGTTGGCTCTTCAAGGTAGTCCGAGAACTTTTGAGGATTTCCTTTAATTTTGAAAAAATTCTACATCTACCGGTTGAATTGCTTTACCCAACATCAGGTACATGACAGCTCGCTAAGGGGCTGCCGGCTTACTATTTTAGCATCAAAATCACCAATTTCGCATTTTGGGCAGTTGGAAGAAGTGTTTCTCGTTAAGCGAACTTTGCTTTTAGTTTAGGACTCCTTTTATAATGTCGAATGGCATTTGACATCTAATACAAGGTTCAACGAACATTCTTTGGGATACTGAACCTGTAGAATTAATTTGCCAATGCTAATTTTAAAATTTTCTTAATATCCCTAGCAGTTTGTCCTAGTGACAGCTCGCTAAGCGGCTGCTGGCTTACTATTTCAGCATCAAAATCACCAAGTTCTCATTTTGGGCAGTCGAGAGAAGCGCTTCAGTTGCAGTTTGTCTTAGTGCCTGACTCTTTAAGGGAGTCCGAGAACTTTTGAGGATTTCTTTTAATTCTGCAATTATTCTACATCTACCTGTTGCATTCCTTTTCCAGCATCTAGTACATGACAGTTTGATAACCGGCTGCCGGCTTACTATTTCAGCATCAAAATCAGCACAGTGTTGTGCGAAACTAACAGTGCTCTTGCTGGTCCTCGGATTTTATTCCGGATAATTGTTACCGCTTGGTAATAGTTAGCACTGCCCTCGTAGGGTCTGAATAATTCGTAGGCATCGGTGGCCGATTGCCTCCATGCTACGTATTCATCTGGTATGCCGTTAAAATCGGGTACCGATTTTATTATGTCAAGTGGTAGGTCACACCTAACGTTTGGGTCTACCGATATCCTTTGGTATGTTTCTACCTGAGGCACTTCTATTCGCAAGCTATTTAATTGTTGTTGTAACTGATTTAATTCCAGTCGATGTCTATCCTCTTGACACTGTAAGGCGCTATTTATTAGGGCTTGAACCTGTTCCGTATTCATTATTAGGTTGCTTAAGTTTTGTGTCTGATTAACTTCGGGGTCTGTATCCCACTCTTCGTCACTAGTGATTTCTGTTTTTATTTGTCTATTTGAATCAAAGCGGCTCATTGATTTACGGAACTGCACTGAAACAAATCAATCACTGCTGTGTTTTTACAAGCGTTATTTTTTATTTAATGACTAACTTGGCAAAGAACATGATAAACTTGTGTTTGCTTGTTTTTTTTTTTGTCTATTCGTTTCACTGGCTAAACGGTTGCCGGCTTACTATTTCAGCATCAAAATCAGCAATTTTTCTTTTTGTGTAGTGGGGAGAAGTGCTTCATGTTTGGCGAACTTTGTTTCCAGTTAAGGACTGCTTTTATAATGCCGAATGGCATTTCACATCTTACACACAAGGATCAACGAAAATTCCTTGGTTTATCGGGGCTGTAGAATTAATTTGCCAATGCTAATTATAAAATTTTCTGAATATCCCTAGCAGTTTGTACTAGTGCCTGACCGGATTGGTGATATGCCTGTATATGATTGTTGCCTCTTCAAGGTAGTCCGCGAACTTTTAAGTATTTCCTTTACTTTTGCTAAAATTCCACATCTACCTGTTGCATTCCTTTCCCAGAATCGGTTACATGACAGCTGGCTAAACGGTTGCCGGCTTACTATTTCAGCATCAAAATCAGCAATTTTGCTTTTTGTGTAGCGGGGAGAAGTGCTTCATGTTTGGCGAACTTTGTTTCCAGTTCAGAACTGCTTTTATATTGCCGAATGGCATTTCACATCTTACACACAAGGATCAACGAAAATTCTTTGGGATATCGGGCCTGTAGAATTAATTTGCCAATGCTAATTATAAAATTTTCTGAATATCCCTAGCAGTTTGTACTAGTGCCTGACCGGATGGGTGATATGCCTGTGTATGATTGTTGCCTCTTCAAGGTAGTCCGCGAACTTTTAAGTATTTCCTTTACTTTTTGAAAAATTCCACATCTACCGGTTGCATTCCTTTCCCAGAATCGGTTACATGACAGCTGGCTAAACGGTTGCCGGCTTACTATTTCAGCATCAAAATCAGGAATTTTGCTTTATGTGTAGTAGGGAGAAGTGCTTCATGTTCGGCGAACTTTGTTTCTAGTTCAGGACGGCTTTTATAATATCAAATGCCATTTCACATCTGACACACAAGGATCAACGAAAATTCTTTGGGATATGGGGCATGTAGAATTAATTTTCCAATGCTAATTTTAAAATTTTCTGAATATCCCTCGCAGTTTGTCCTAGTGCCTGACCGGATGGGTTTTATGCCTGTATATGATTGTTGCCTCTTCAAGGTAGTCCCAGAACTTTTGAGGATTTCGTTAATTTAGCAAAAATTCTACATCTACCGGTTGCATTGCTTTACCCACCATCAGGTAAATGACACCTCGATAACCGGCTGCCGGCTTACTATTTCAGCATCAAAATCAGCAATTTTGCTTTTTGTGTAGTCGGGAGAAGTGCTTCATGTTCGGCGAACTTTGTTTCCAGTTCAGGTCTGCTTTTATAATATCAAATGGCTTTTCACATCTGACACACAAGGATCAACGGAAATTCTTTGGGAAACGGGGTGTGTAGCCAATGCTAATTTTAAAGTTTTCTGAATATCCCTAGCAGTTTGTCCTAGTGCCTGACAGGATGGTTGATATGCCTGTCTGTGTATGTTGCCTCTTACAGGTAGTCCGAGAACATTTGGGAATTTCCTTTAAGTCTGCAATTATTCTACAACTACCTGTTGCAGTCTTTTCCCAGCATCTGGTACATGACAGCTCGCTAAGCGGCTGCCGGCTTACTATTTCAGCATCAAAATCACCAATTTCGCATTTTGGGCAGTCAGGAGAAGTGTTTCTTGTTCTGCGAACTTTACTTTTAGCTCAGGACTGCTTTTGTAATATCAAATGGCATTTCACATCTGACACACAAGGATCAACGGAAATTCTATGGGAAACGGGGTGTGTAGCCAATGCTAATTTTTAAGTTTTCTGAATATCACTCGCAGTTTGTCCTAGTGCTGACCATATGGGTGATATGCCTGTATATGATTGTTGCTTCTTCAAGGTATTCCAAGAACTTTTGAGGATTTCCTTTAATTTAGCAAAAATTCTACATCTACCGGTTGCATTGCTTTAGCCAGCATCAGGTAAATGACAGCTCGCTAAGCGGCTGACGGCTTACTATTTCAGCATCAAAATCACCAATTTCGTTTTTGGGCAGTTGGAAGAATTGTTTCTTATTCGGCGAACTTTACTCTTAGTTCAGGACTGCTTTTATAATGTCAAATGGCAATTCAAATTTGACACATAATGATGAAGGAAAATTCTGTGGGATACGGAACTTGTAGAATTAATTTGCCAATGCTAATTTTAAAATTTTCCGATATCCCTCGAAGTTTGTCCTAGTGCCTGAACAGATGGGTGATATGCCTGTATAAGATTGTTGGCTCTTCAAGGTAGTCCGAGAACTTTTGAGGATTTCCTTTAATTTTGAAAAAATTCTACATCTACCGGTTGAATTGCTTTACCCAACATCAGGTACATGACAGCTCGCTAAGGGGCTGCCGGCTTACTATTTCAGCATCAAAATCACCAATTTCGCATTTTGGGCAGTTGGAAGAAGTGTTTCTCGTTAAGCGAACTTTGCTTTTAGTTTAGGACTCCTTTTATAATGTCGAATGGCATTTGACATCTAACACAAGGTTCAACGAACATTCTTTGGGATACTGAACCTGTAGAATTAATTTGCCAATGCTAATTTTAAAATTTTCTTAATATCCCTAGCAGTTTGTCCTAGTGACAGCTCGCTAAGCGGCTGCCGGCTTACTATTTCAGCATCAAAATCACCAAGTTCTCATTTTGGGCAGTCGAGAGAAGCGCTTCATGTTCAGCGAACTTAACTTTTAGTTAAGGACTGCATTTATAATGTCGAATGGCATTTCATATCTGACACAAGGATCTAAGGAAATTCTTTGGGAAACGGGGCCTGTAGAATTAATTACCCAATGCTAATTTGAACATTTTCTGAATATCCCTTGCAGTTTGTCTTAGTGCCTGACTCTTTAAGGGAGTCCGAGAACTTTTGAGGATTTCTTTTAATTCTGCAATTATTCTACATCTACCTGTTGCATTCCTTTTCCAGCATCTAGTACATGACAGTTTGATAACCGGCTGCCGGCTTACTATTTCAGCATCAAAATCAGCACAGTGTTGTGCGAAACTAACAGTGCTCTTGCTGGTCCTCGGATTTTATTCCGGATAATTGTTACCGCTTGGTAATAGTTAGCACTGCCCTCGTAGGGTCTGAATAATTCGTAGGCATCGGTGGCCGATTGCCTCCATGCTACGTATTCATCTGGTATGCCGTTAAAATCGGGTACCGATTTTATTATGTCAAGTGGTAGGTCACACCTAACGTTTGGGTCTACCGATATCCTTTGGTATGTTTCTACCTGAGGCACTTCTATTCGCAAGCTATTTAATTGTTGTTGTAACTGATTTAATTCCAGTCGATGTCTATCCTCTTGACACTGTAAGGCGCTATTTATAAGGGCTTGAACCTGTTTCGTATTCATTATTAGGTTGCTTAAGTTTTGTGTCTGATTAACTTCGGGGTCTGTATCCCACTCTTCGTCACTAGTGATTTCTGTTTTTATTTGTCTATTTGAATCAAAGCGGCTCATTGATTTACGGAACTGCACTGAAACAAATCAATCACTGCTGTGTTTTTACAAGCGTTATTTTTTAGTTAATGACTAACTTGGCAAAGAACATGATAAACTTGTGTTCGCTTGTTTTTTTTTTGTCTATTCGTTTCACTGGCTAAACGGTTGCCGGCTTACTATTTCAGCATCAAAATCAGCAATTTTGCTTTTTGTGTAGTGGGGAGAAGTGCTTCATGTTTGGCGAACTTTGTTTCCAGTTCAGGACTGCTTTTATATTGCCGAATGGCATTTCACATCTTACACACAAGGATCAACGAAAATTCCTTGGGATATCGGGGCTGTAGAATTAATTTGCCAATGCTAATTATAAAATTTTCTGAATATCCCTAGCAGTTTGTACTAGTGCCTGACCGGATTGGTGATATGCCTGTATATGATTGTTGCCTCTTCAAGGTAGTCCGCGAACTTTTAAGTATTTCCTTTACTTTTGCTAAAATTCCACATCTACCTGTTGCATTCCTTTCCCAGAATCGGTTACATGACAGCTGGCTAAACGGTTGCCGGCTTACTATTTCAGCATCAAAATCAGCAATTTTGCTTTTTGTGTAGCGGGGAGAAGTGCTTCATGTTTGGCGAACTTTGTTTCCAGTTTAGGACTGCTTTTATATTGCCGAATGGCATTTCACATCTTACACACAAGGATCAACGAAAATTCTTTGGGATATCGGGCCTGTAGAATTAATTTGCCAATGCTAATTATAAAATTTTCTGAATATCCCTAGCAGTTTGTACTAGTGCCTGACCGGATTGGTGATATGCCTGTATATGATTGTTGCCTCTTCAAGGTAGTTCTCGAACTTTTAAGTATTTCCTTTACTTTTTTAAAAATTCCACATCTACCGGTTGCATTCCTTTCCCAGAATCGGTTACATGACAGCTGGCTAAACGGTTGCCGGCTTACTATTTCAGCATCAAAATCAGCAATTTTGCTTTATGTGTAGTAGGGAGAAGTGCTTCATGTTCGGCGAACTTTGTTTCTAGTTCAGGACGGCTTTTATAATATCAAATGCCATTTCACATCTGACACACAAGGATCAACGAAAATTCTTTGGGATATGGGGCATGTAGAATTAATTTTCCAATGCTAATTTTAAAATTTTCTGAATATCCCTCGCAGTTTGTCCTAGTGCCTGACCGGATGGGTTTTATGCCTGTATATGATTGTTGCCTCTTCAAGGTAGTCCCAGAACTTTTGAGGATTTCGTTAATTTAGCAAAAATTCTACATCTACCGGTTGCATTGCTTTACCCACCATCAGGTAAATGACACCTCGATAACCGGCTGCCGGCTTACTAATTCAGCATCAAAATCAGCAATTTTGCTTTTTGTGTAGTCGGGAGAAGTGCTTCATGTTCGGCGAACTCTGTTTCCAGTTCAGGTCTGCTTTTATAATATCAAATGGCTTTTCACATCTGACACACAAGGATCAAAGGAAATTCTTTGGGAAACGGGGTGTGTAGCCAATGCTAATCTTAAAGTTTTCTGAATATCCCTAGCAGTTTGTCCTAGTGCCTGACCGGATGGTTGATATGCCTGTTTGTGTATGTTGCCTCTTACAGGTAGTCCGAGAACATTTGGGAATTTCCTTTAAGTCTGCAATTATTCTACAACTACCTGTTGCAGTCTTTTCCCAGCATCTTGGACATGACAGCTCGCTAAGCGGCTGCCGGCTTACTATTTCAGCATCAAAATCACCAATTTCGCATTTTGGGCAGTCAGGAGAAGTGTTTCTTGTTCTGCGAACTTTACTTTTAGCTCAGGACTGCTTTTGTAATATCAAATGGCATTTCACATCCGACACACAAGGATCAACGGAAATTCTATGGGAAACGGGGTGTGTAGCCAATGCTAATTTTTAAGTTTTCTGAATATCACTCGCAGTTTGTCCTAGTGCTGACCATATGGGTGATATGCCTGTATATGATTGTTGCTTCTTCAAGGTATTCCAAGAACTTTTGAGGATTTCCTTTAATTTAGCAAAAATTCTACATCTACCGGTTGCATTGCTTTACCCAGCATCAGGTAAATGACAGCTCGCTAAGCGGCTGACGGCTTACTGTTTCAGCATCAAAATCACCAATTTCGTTTTTGGGCAGTTGGAAGAAGTGTTTCTTATTCGGCGAACTTTACTCTTAGTTCAGGACTGCTTTTATAATGTCAAATGGCAATTCAAATTTGACACATAATGATGAAGGAAAATTCTGTGGGATACGGAACTTGTAGAATTAATTTGCCAATGCTAATTTTAAAATTTTCCGATATCCCTCGAAGTTTGTCCTAGTGCCTGGCCAGATGGGTGATATGCCTGCATTCAGCATCAAAATCACCAATTTCGCATTTTGGGCAGTTGGAAGAAGTGTTTCTCGTTAAGCGAACTTTGCTTTTAGTTTAGGACTCCTTTTATAATGTCGAATGGCATTTGACATCTAACACAAGGATCAATGAACATTCTTTGGGATACTGAACCTGTAGAATTAATTTGCCAATGCTAATTTTAAAATTTTCTTAATATCCCTAGCAGTTTGTCCTAGTGACAGCTCGCTTAGCGGCTTACTATTTCAACATCAAAATCACCAATTTCGCATTTTGGGCAGTCGGGAGAAGTGTTTCTTGTGCGGCGAACTTTACTTTTAGTTCCGGACTGCTTTTATAATGTCGAATGGCCTTTTACATCTGACACAAAAATCAACGGAAATTCTTTGGGAAACGGGGTGTGTAGAATTCACTTGCCAATGCTAATTTTAAAGTATTCTGAATATCTCTCGAAGATTGTCCTAGTGCCTGACCGGATGGGTGATATGCCTGTATATGATTGTTGCTTCTTCGAGGTAGTTTGAGAACTTTTGAGGATTTCTTTTAAATCTGTAAATATTTTACATCTACCGGTTGCATTGCTTTACTTAGCATCAGGTACATGATAGCTCGCTAGTCTGAATATCTCTCGAAGATTGTCCTAGTTCCTGACCAGATGGGTTTTATGCCTGTTGTTGCCTCTTCAAGGTAGTTTGAAAACTTTTGAGGATTTCTTTTAATTCTGTAAATATTTTACATCTACCGGTTTCATTGCTTTACCCAGCATCAGGTACATGACAGCTCGCTAGTCTGAATATCTCTCGCAGTTTTTCCTAGTGACTGACCGGATGGATTATATGCCTGAATATGATTGTTGACTCTTGAGGATTTCCTCTAATTTTGCAAAAATTCACAATCTACCGGTTGCATTGCTTTACCCAGTATCAGGTATATGACAGCTCGCTAATCGGCTGCCGGCTTACTATTTCAGCATCAAAATCACCAATTTCGCTTTTTGGGCAGTCGGGAGAAGTGTTTCTTGTACGGCGAACTTTACTTTTAGGTCAGGACTGCATTTCGAATGTCGAATGGCAGTTCACATCTGACATCTGGCACAAGGATCAACTGAAATTCTTTGGGAAACGGTGTTTGTAGAATTCACTTGCCAATGCGAATTTTAAGTTTTCTGAATATCCCTCGGAGTTTGTCTTAGTGCCTGACCGGATGGGTAATATGCCGGCATATGCTTGTTGCCTCTCCCGGGTACTCCAAGAACATTTGAGGATTTCCTTTAATTCTGCAATACTTCTACATCTACCTGTTGCATTCCTTTCCCAGCATGTGGTACACGACAGCTCGCTAAGCGGCTGCCGGCTTACTATTTCAGCATCAAAATCACCAAGTTCTCATTTTGGGCAGTCGAGAGAAGCGCTTCATGTTCAGCGAACTTAACTTTTAGTTCAGGACTGCATTTATAATGTCGAATGGCATTTCATATCTGACACAAGGATCAACGGAAATTCTTTGGGAAACGGGGCCTGTAGAATTAATTAGCCAATGCTAATTTGAACATTTTCTGAATATCCCTTGCAGTTTGTCTTAGTGCCTGACTCTTTAAGGGAGTCCGAGAACTTTTGAGGATTTCTTTTAATTCTGCAATTATTCTACATCTACCTGTTGCATTCCTTTTCCAGCATCTAGTACATGACAGTTTGATAACCGGCTGCCGGCTTACTATTTCAGCATCAAAATCAGCAATTTGGCTTTTTGGGCAGTCGGGAGAAGTGCTTCATGTTCGGCGAACTTTACGTTTAATTCAGGACTGCTTTTACAGTGTCGAATGACATTTTACATCTATCACAAGGATCAGCTCAAATTCTTTGGGATACCGGGCCTGCAGAATTAATTTGCCAATGCTAAATTTAAATTTTTCGTTTTTTGGGCAGTTGGGAGAAATTCTTTGGGAAACGGGGTGTGTAGCCAATATTAATTTTAAAGTTTTCGGAATATCCCTCGCAGTTTTTCCTAGTGCCTGACCAGATGGGTGCTATGACTGTATGTGATTGTTGCCTTTTCAGCATCAAAATCATCAATTTCGCATTTTGGGCTGTCGGGAGAAGTGTTTCTTGTGCGGCGATCTTTACTTTTAGTTCAGGACTGCTTTTATAATGTCGAATGGCATTTTACATCTGACACAAGAAATTCTTTGGGAAACGGGGTGTGTAGAATTCACTTGCCAATGCTAATTTTAAAGTATTCTGAATATCTCTCGAAGATTGTCCTAGTGCCTGACCGGATAGGTTATATGCCTGAATATGATTGTTGCCTCTTCAAGGTACTCCGAGAACTCTTGAGGATTTCCTTTAATTTTGCAAAAATTCTACATCTACCCGTTGCATTGCTTTACCCAGCATCAGGTATATGACAGCTCGCTAATCGGCTGCTGGCTTACTATTTCAGCATCAAAATCACCAATTTCGCATTTTGGGCAGTCGGGAGAAGTGTATCTTGTACGGCGAACTTTACTTTTAGTTCAGGACTGCATTTCTAATGTCGAATGGCAGTTCACATCTGACATCTGGTACAAGGATCAACGGAAATTCTTTGGGAAACGGTGTTTGTAGAATTCAATTGCCAATGCGAATTTTAAGTTTTCTGAATATCCCTCGGAGTTTGTCTTAGTGCCTGACCGGATGGGTAATATGCCGGTGTATGTTTGTTTCCTCTCCCAGGTACTCCGAGAACATTTGAGGATTTCCTTTAATTCTGCAATAATTCTACATCTACCTGTTGCATTCCTTTCCCAGCATCTGGCACATGACAGTTCGCTAAGCGGCTGCCGGCTTACTATTTCAGCATCAAAATCACCAAGTTCTCATTTTGGGCAGTCGAGAGAAGCGCTTCATGTTCAGCGAACTTAACTTTTAGTTCAGGACTGCATTTATAATGTCGAATGGCATTTCATATCTGACACAAGGATCAACGGAAATTCTGTGGGAAACGGGGCCTGTAGAATTAATTAGCCAATGCTACGAAAATTCCTTGGTTTATCGGGGCTGTAGAATTAATTTGCCAATGCGAATTATAAAATTTTCTGAATATCCCTAGCAGTTTGTACTAGTGCCTGACCGGATTGGTGATATGCCTGTATATGATTGTTGCCTCTTCAAGGTAGTCCGCGAACTTTTAAGTATTTCCTTTACTTTTGCTAAAATTCCACATCTACCTGTTGCATTCCTTTCCCAGAATCGGTAACATGACAGCTGGCTAAACGGTTGCCGGCTTACTATTTCAGCATCAAAATCAGCAATTTTGCTTTATGTGTAGTAGGGAGAAGTGCTTCATGTTCGGCGAACTTTGTTTCTAGTTCAGGACGGCTTTTATAATAGCAAATGCCATTTCACATCTGACACACAAGGATCAACGAAAATTCTTTGGGATATGGGGCATGTAGAATTAATTTTCCAATGCTAATTTTAAAATTTTCTGAATATCCCTCGCAGTTTGTCCTAGTGCCTGACCGGATGGGTTTTATGCCTGTATATGATTGTTGCCTCTTCAAGGTAGTCCCAGAACTTTTGAGGATTTCGTTAATTTAGCAAAAATTCTACATCTACCGGTTGCATTGCTTTACCCACCATCAGGTAAATGACACCTCGATAACCGGCTGCCGGCTTACTATTTCAGCATCAAAATCAGCAATTTTGCTTTTTGTGTAGTCGGGAGAAGTGCTTCATGTTCGGCGAACTTTGTTTCCAGTTCAGGTCTGCTTTTATAATATCAAATGGCTTTTCACATCTGACACACAAGGATCAACGGAAATTCTTTGGGAAACGGGGTGTGTAGCCAATGCTAATTTTAAAGTTTTCTGAATATCCCTAGCAGTTTGTCCTAGTGCCTGACAGGATGGTTGATATGCCTGTCTGTGTATGTTGCCTCTTACAGGTAGTCCGAGAACATTTGGGAATTTCCTTTAAGTCTGCAATTATTCTACAACTACCTGTTGCAGTCTTTTCCCAGCATCTGGTACATGACAGCTCGCTAAGCGGCTGCCGGCTTACTATTTCAGCATCAAAATCACCAATTTCGCATTTTGGGCAGTCAGGAGAAGTGTTTCTTGTTCTGCGAACTTTACTTTTAGCTCAGGACTGCTTTTGTAATATCAAATGGCATTTCACATCTGACACACAAGGATCAACGGAAATTCTATGGGAAACGGGGTGTGTAGCCAATGCTAATTTTTAAGTTTTCTGAATATCCCTAGCAGTTTGTCATAGTGCCTGACAGGATGGTTGATATGCCTGTCTGTGTATGTTGCCTCTTACAGGTAGTCCGAGAACATTTGGGAATTTCCTTTAAGTCTGCAATTATTCTACAACTACCTGTTGCAGTCTTTTCCCAGCATCTGGTACATGACAGCTCGCTAAGCGGCTGCCGGCTTACTATTTCAGCATCAAAATCACCAATTTCGCATTTTGGGCAGTCAGGAGAAGTGTTTCTTGTTCTGCGAACTTTACTTTTAGCTCAGGACTGCTTTTGTAATATCAAATGGCATTTCACATCTGACACACAAGGATCAACGGAAATTCTATGGGAAACGGGGTGTGTAGCCAATGCTAATTTTTAAGTTTTCTGAATATCACTCGCAGTTTGTCCTAGTGCTGACCATATGGGTGATATGCCTGTATATGATTGTTGCTTCTTCAAGGTATTCCAAGAACTTTTGAGGATTTCCTTTAATTTAGCAAAAATTCTACATCTACCGGTTGCATTGCTTTACCCAGCATCAGGTAAATGACAGCTCGCTAAGCGGCTGACGGCTTACTATTTCAGCATCAAAATCACCAATTTCGTTTTTGGGCAGTTGGAAGAAGTGTTTCTCGTTAAGCGAACTTTGCTTTTAGTTTAGGACTCCTTTTATAATGTCGAATGGCATTTGACATCTAACACAAGGTTCAACGAACATTCTTTGGGATACTGAACCTGTAGAATTAATTTGCCAATGCTAATTTTAAAATTTTCTTAATATCCCTAGCAGTTTGTCCTAGTGACAGCTCGCTAAGCGGCTGCTGGCTTACTATTTCAGCATCAAAATCACCAAGTTCTCATTTTGGGCAGTCGAGAGAAGCGCTTCAGTTGCAGTTTGTCTTAGTGCCTGACTCTTTAAGGGAGTCCGAGAACTTTTGAGGATTTCTTTTAATTCTGCAATTATTCTACATCTACCTGTTGCATTCCTTTTCCAGCATCTAGTACATGACAGTTTGATAACCGGCTGCCGGCTTACTATTTCAGCATCAAAATCAGCACAGTGTTGTGCGAAACTAACAGTGCTCTTGCTGGTCCTCGGATTTTATTCCGGATAATTGTTACCGCTTGGTAATAGTTAGCACTGCCCTCGTAGGGTCTGAATAATTCGTAGGCATCGGTGGCCGATTGCCTCCATGCTACGTATTCATCTGGTATGCCGTTAAAATCGGGTACCGATTTTATTATGTCAAGTGGTAGGTCACACCTAACGTTTGGGTCTACCGATATCCTTTGGTATGTTTCTACCTGAGGCACTTCTATTCGCAAGCTATTTAATTGTTGTTGTAACTGATTTAATTCCAGTCGATGTCTATCCTCTTGACACTGTAAGGCGCTATTTATTAGGGCTTGAACCTGTTCCGTATTCATTATTAGGTTGCTTAAGTTTTGTGTCTGATTAACTTCGGGGTCTGTATCCCACTCTTCGTCACTAGTGATTTCTGTTTTTATTTGTCTATTTGAATCAAAGCGGCTCATTGATTTACGGAACTGCACTGAAACAAATCAATCACTGCTGTGTTTTTACAAGCGTTATTTTTTATTTAATGACTAACTTGGCAAAGAACATGATAAACTTGTGTTTGCTTGTTTTTTTTTTGTCTATTCGTTTCACTGGCTAAACGGTTGCCGGCTTACTATTTCAGCATCAAAATCAGCAATTTTTCTTTTTGTGTAGTGGGGAGAAGTGCTTCATGTTTGGCGAACTTTGTTTCCAGTTAAGGACTGCTTTTATAATGCCGAATGGCATTTCACATCTTACACACAAGGATCAACGAAAATTCCTTGGTTTATCGGGGCTGTAGAATTAATTTGCCAATGCTAATTATAAAATTTTCTGAATATCCCTAGCAGTTTGTACTAGTGCCTGACCGGATTGGTGATATGCCTGTATATGATTGTTGCCTCTTCAAGGTAGTCCGCGAACTTTTAAGTATTTCCTTTACTTTTGCTAAAATTCCACATCTACCTGTTGCATTCCTTTAACAGAATCGGTTACATGACAGCTGGCTAAACGGTTGCCGGCTTACTATTTCAGCATCAAAATCAGCAATTTTGCTTTTTGTGTAGCGGGGAGAAGTGCTTCATGTTTGGCGAACTTTGTTTCCAGTTCAGAACTGCTTTTATATTGCCGAATGGCATTTCACATCTTACACACAAGGATCAACGAAAATTCTTTGGGATATCGGGCCTGTAGAATTAATTTGCCAATGCTAATTATAAAATTTTCTGAATATCCCTAGCAGTTTGTACTAGTGCCTGACCGGATGGGTGATATGCCTGTGTATGATTGTTGCCTCTTCAAGGTAGTCCGCGAACTTTTAAGTATTTCCTTTACTTTTTTAAAAATTCCACATCTACCGGTTGCATTCCTTTCCCAGAATCGGTTACATGACAGCTTGCTAAACGGTTGCCGGCTTACTATTTCAGCATCAAAATCAGGAATTTTGCTTTATGTGTAGTAGGGAGAAGTGCTTCATGTTCGGCGAACTTTGTTTCTAGTTCAGGACGGCTTTTATAATATCAAATGCCATTTCACATCTGACACACAAGGATCAACGAAAATTCTTTGGGATATGGGGCCTGTAGAATTAATTTTCCAATGCTAATTTTAAAATTTTCTGAATATCCCTCGCAGTTTGTCCTAGTGCCTGACCGGATGGGTTTTATGCCTGTATATGATTGTTGCCTCTTCAAGGTAGTCCCAGAACTTTTGAGGATTTCGTTAATTTAGCAAAAATTCTACATCTACCGGTTGCATTGCTTTACCCACCATCAGGTAAATGACACCTCGATAACCGGCTGCCGGCTTACTATTTCAGCATCAAAATCAGCAATTTTGCTTTTTGTGTAGTCGGGAGAAGTGCTTCATGTTCGGCGAACTTTGTTTCCAGTTCAGGTCTGCTTTTATAATATCAAATGGCTTTTCACATCTGACACACAAGGATCAACGGAAATTCTTTGGGAAACGGGGTGTGTAGCCAATGCTAATTTTAAAGTTTTCTGAATATCCCTAGCAGTTTGTCCTAGTGCCTGACAGGATGGTTGATATGCCTGTCTGTGTATGTTGCCTCTTACAGGTAGTCCGAGAACATTTGGGAATTTCCTTTAAGTCTGCAATTATTCTACAACTACCTGTTGCAGTCTTTTCCCAGCATCTGGTACATGACAGCTCGCTAAGCGGCTGCCGGCTTACTATTTCAGCATCAAAATCACCAATTTCGCATTTTGGGCAGTCAGGAGAAGTGTTTCTTGTTCTGCGAACTTTACTTTTAGCTCAGGACTGCTTTTGTAATATCAAATGGCATTTCACATCTGACACACAAGGATCAACGGAAATTCTATGGGAAACGGGGTGTGTAGCCAATGCTAATTTTTAAGTTTTCTGAATATCACTCGCAGTTTGTCCTAGTGCTGACCATATGGGTGATATGCCTGTATATGATTGTTGCTTCTTCAAGGTATTCCAAGAACTTTTGAGGATTTCCTTTAATTTAGCAAAAATTCTACATCTACCGGTTGCATTGCTTTACCCAGCATCAGGTAAATGACAGCTCGCTAAGCGGCTGACGGCTTACTATTTCAGCATCAAAATCACCAATTTCGTTTTTGGGCAGTTGGAAGAAGTGTTTCTTATTCGGCGAACTTTACTCTTAGTTCAGGACTGCTTTTATAATGTCAAATGGCAATTCAAATTTGACACATAATGATGAAGGAAAATTCTGTGGGATATGGAACTTGTAGAATTAATTTGCCAATGCTAATTTTAAAATTTTCCGATATCCCTCGAAGTTTGTCCTAGTGCCTGACCAGATGGGTGATATGCCTGTATAAGATTGTTGGCTCTTCAAGGTAGTCCGAGAACTTTTGAGGATTTCCTTTAATTTTGAAAAAATTCTACATCTACCGGTTGAATTGCTTTACCCAACATCAGGTACATGACAGCTCGCTAAGGGGCTGCCGGCTTACTATTTTAGCATCAAAATCACCAATTTCGCATTTTGGGCAGTTGGAAGAAGTGTTTCTCGTTAAGCGAACTTTGCTTTTAGTTTAGGACTCCTTTTATAATGTCGAATGGCATTTGACATCTAACACAAGGTTCAACGAACATTCTTTGGGATACTGAACCTGTAGAATTAATTTGCCAATGCTAATTTTAAAATTTTCTTAATATCCCTAGCAGTTTGTCCTAGTGACAGCTCGCTAAGCGGCTGCTGGCTTACTATTTCAGCATCAAAATCACCAAGTTCTCATTTTGGGCAGTCGAGAGAAGCGCTTCAGTTGCAGTTTGTCTTAGTGCCTGACTCTTTAAGGGAGTCCGAGAACTTTTGAGGATTTCTTTTAATTCTGCAATTATTCTACATCTACCTGTTGCATTCCTTTTCCAGCATCTAGTACATGACAGTTTGATAACCGGCTGCCGGCTTACTATTTCAGCATCAAAATCAGCACAGTGTTGTGCGAAACTAACAGTGCTCTTGCTGGTCCTCTACCGGTTGAATTGCTTTACCCAACATCAGGTACATGACAGCTCGCTAAGGGGCTGCCGGCTTACTATTTTAGCATCAAAATCACCAATTTCGCATTTTGGGCAGTTGGAAGAAGTGTTTCTCGTTAAGCGAACTTTGCTTTTAGTTTAGGACTCCTTTTATAATGTCGAATGGCATTTGACATCTAACACAAGGTTCAACGAACATTCTTTGGGATACTGAACCTGTAGAATTAATTTGCCAATGCTAATTTTAAAATTTTCTTAATATCCCTAGCAGTTTGTCCTAGTGACAGCTCGCTAAGCGGCTGCTGGCTTACTATTTCAGCATCAAAATCACCAAGTTCTCATTTTGGGCAGTCGAGAGAAGCGCTTCAGTTGCAGTTTGTCTTAGTGCCTGACTCTTTAAGGGAGTCCGAGAACTTTTGAGGATTTCTTTTAATTCTGCAATTATTCTACATCTACCTGTTGCATTCCTTTTCCAGCATCTAGTACATGACAGTTTGATAACCGGCTGCCGGCTTACTATTTCAGCATCAAAATCAGCACAGTGTTGTGCGAAACTAACAGTGCTCTTGCTGGTCCTCGGATTTTATTCCGGATAATTGTTACCGCTTGGTAATAGTTAGCACTGCCCTCGTAGGGTCTGAATAATTCGTAGGCATCGGTGGCCGATTGCCTCCATGCTACGTATTCATCTGGTATGCCGTTAAAATCGGGTACCGATTTTATTATGTCAAGTGGTAGGTCACACCTAACGTTTGGGTCTACCGATATCCTTTGGTATGTTTCTACCTGAGGCACTTCTATTCGCAAGCTATTTAATTGTTGTTGTAACTGATTTAATTCCAGTCGATGTCTATCCTCTTGACACTGTAAGGCGCTATTTATTAGGGCTTGAACCTGTTCCGTATTCATTATTAGGTTGCTTAAGTTTTGTGTCTGATTAACTTCGGGGTCTGTATCCCACTCTTCGTCACTAGTGATTTCTGTTTTTATTTGTCTATTTGAATCAAAGCGGCTCATTGATTTACGGAACTGCACTGAAACAAATCAATCACTGCTGTGTTTTTACAAGCGTTATTTTTTATTTAATGACTAACTTGGCAAAGAACATGATAAACTTGTGTTTGCTTGTTTTTTTTTTTGTCTATTCGTTTCACTGGCTAAACGGTTGCCGGCTTACTATTTCAGCATCAAAATCAGCAATTTTTCTTTTTGTGTAGTGGGGAGAAGTGCTTCATGTTTGGCGAACTTTGTTTCCAGTTAAGGACTGCTTTTATAATGCCGAATGGCATTTCACATCTTACACACAAGGATCAACGAAAATTCCTTGGTTTATCGGGGCTGTAGAATTAATTTGCCAATGCTAATTATAAAATTTTCTGAATATCCCTAGCAGTTTGTACTAGTGCCTGACCGGATTGGTGATATGCCTGTATATGATTGTTGCCTCTTCAAGGTAGTCCGCGAACTTTTAAGTATTTCCTTTACTTTTGCTAAAATTCCACATCTACCTGTTGCATTCCTTTCCCAGAATCGGTTACATGACAGCTGGCTAAACGGTTGCCGGCTTACTATTTCAGCATCAAAATCAGCAATTTTGCTTTTTGTGTAGCGGGGAGAAGTGCTTCATGTTTGGCGAACTTTGTTTCCAGTTCAGAACTGCTTTTATATTGCCGAATGGCATTTCACATCTTACACACAAGGATCAACGAAAATTCTTTGGGATATCGGGCCTGTAGAATTAATTTGCCAATGCTAATTATAAAATTTTCTGAATATCCCTAGCAGTTTGTACTAGTGCCTGACCGGATGGGTGATATGCCTGTGTATGATTGTTGCCTCTTCAAGGTAGTCCGCGAACTTTTAAGTATTTCCTTTACTTTTTTAAAAATTCCACATCTACCGGTTGCATTCCTTTCCCAGAATCGGTTACATGACAGCTGGCTAAACGGTTGCCGGCTTACTATTTCAGCATCAAAATCAGGAATTTTGCTTTATGTGTAGTAGGGAGAAGTGCTTCATGTTCGGCGAACTTTGTTTCTAGTTCAGGACGGCTTTTATAATATCAAATGCCATTTCACATCTGACACACAAGGATCAACGAAAATTCTTTGGGATATGGGGCATGTAGAATTAATTTTCCAATGCTAATTTTAAAATTTTCTGAATATCCCTCGCAGTTTGTCCTAGTGCCTGACCGGATGGGTTTTATGCCTGTATATGATTGTTGCCTCTTCAAGGTAGTCCCAGAACTTTTGAGGATTTCGTTAATTTAGCAAAAATTCTACATCTACCGGTTGCATTGCTTTACCCACCATCAGGTAAATGACACCTCGATAACCGGCTGCCGGCTTACTATTTCAGCATCAAAATCAGCAATTTTGCTTTTTGTGTAGTCGGGAGAAGTGCTTCATGTTCGGCGAACTTTGTTTCCAGTTCAGGTCTGCTTTTATAATATCAAATGGCTTTTCACATCTGACACACAAGGATCAACGGAAATTCTTTGGGAAACGGGGTGTGTAGCCAATGCTAATTTTAAAGTTTTCTGAATATCCCTAGCAGTTTGTCCTAGTGCCTGACAGGATGGTTGATATGCCTGTCTGTGTATGTTGCCTCTTACAGGTAGTCCGAGAACATTTGGGAATTTCCTTTAAGTCTGCAATTATTCTACAACTACCTGTTGCAGTCTTTTCCCAGCATCTGGTACATGACAGCTCGCTAAGCGGCTGCCGGCTTACTATTTCAGCATCAAAATCACCAATTTCGCATTTTGGGCAGTCAGGAGAAGTGTTTCTTGTTCTGCGAACTTTACTTTTAGCTCAGGACTGCTTTTGTAATATCAAATGGCATTTCACATCTGACACACAAGGATCAACGGAAATTCTATGGGAAACGGGGTGTGTAGCCAATGCTAATTTTTAAGTTTTCTGAATATCACTCGCAGTTTGTCCTAGTGCTGACCATATGGGTGATATGCCTGTATATGATTGTTGCTTCTTCAAGGTATTCCAAGAACTTTTGAGGATTTCCTTTAATTTAGCAAAAATTCTACATCTACCGGTTGCATTGCTTTAGCCAGCATCAGGTAAATGACAGCTCGCTAAGCGGCTGACGGCTTACTATTTCAGCATCAAAATCACCAATTTCGTTTTTGGGCAGTTGGAAGAATTGTTTCTTATTCGGCGAACTTTACTCTTAGTTCAGGACTGCTTTTATAATGTCAAATGGCAATTCAAATTTGACACATAATGATGAAGGAAAATTCTGTGGGATACGGAACTTGTAGAATTAATTTGCCAATGCTAATTTTAAAATTTTCCGATATCCCTCGAAGTTTGTCCTAGTGCCTGAACAGATGGGTGATATGCCTGTATAAGATTGTTGGCTCTTCAAGGTAGTCCGAGAACTTTTGAGGATTTCCTTTAATTTTGAAAAAATTCTACATCTACCGGTTGAATTGCTTTACCCAACATCAGGTACATGACAGCTCGCTAAGGGGCTGCCGGCTTACTATTTCAGCATCAAAATCACCAATTTCGCATTTTGGGCAGTTGGAAGAAGTGTTTCTCGTTAAGCGAACTTTGCTTTTAGTTTAGGACTCCTTTTATAATGTCGAATGGCATTTGACATCTAACACAAGGTTCAACGAACATTCTTTGGGATACTGAACCTGTAGAATTAATTTGCCAATGCTAATTTTAAAATTTTCTTAATATCCCTAGCAGTTTGTCCTAGTGACAGCTCGCTAAGCGGCTGCCGGCTTACTATTTCAGCATCAAAATCACCAAGTTCTCATTTTGGGCAGTCGAGAGAAGCGCTTCATGTTCAGCGAACTTAACTTTTAGTTAAGGACTGCATTTATAATGTCGAATGGCATTTCATATCTGACACAAGGATCTAAGGAAATTCTTTGGGAAACGGGGCCTGTAGAATTAATTACCCAATGCTAATTTGAACATTTTCTGAATATCCCTTGCAGTTTGTCTTAGTGCCTGACTCTTTAAGGGAGTCCGAGAACTTTTGAGGATTTCTTTTAATTCTGCAATTATTCTACATCTACCTGTTGCATTCCTTTTCCAGCATCTAGTACATGACAGTTTGATAACCGGCTGCCGGCTTACTATTTCAGCATCAAAATCAGCACAGTGTTGTGCGAAACTAACAGTGCTCTTGCTGGTCCTCGGATTTTATTCCGGATAATTGTTACCGCTTGGTAATAGTTAGCACTGCCCTCGTAGGGTCTGAATAATTCGTAGGCATCGGTGGCCGATTGCCTCCATGCTACGTATTCATCTGGTATGCCGTTAAAATCGGGTACCGATTTTATTATGTCAAGTGGTAGGTCACACCTAACGTTTGGGTCTACCGATATCCTTTGGTATGTTTCTACCTGAGGCACTTCTATTCGCAAGCTATTTAATTGTTGTTGTAACTGATTTAATTCCAGTCGATGTCTATCCTCTTGACACTGTAAGGCGCTATTTATAAGGGCTTGAACCTGTTTCGTATTCATTATTAGGTTGCTTAAGTTTTGTGTCTGATTAACTTCGGGGTCTGTATCCCACTCTTCGTCACTAGTGATTTCTGTTTTTATTTGTCTATTTGAATCAAAGCGGCTCATTGATTTACGGAACTGCACTGAAACAAATCAATCACTGCTGTGTTTTTACAAGCGTTATTTTTTAGTTAATGACTAACTTGGCAAAGAACATGATAAACTTGTGTTCGCTTGTTTTTTTTTTGTCTATTCGTTTCACTGGCTAAACGGTTGCCGGCTTACTATTTCAGCATCAAAATCAGCAATTTTGCTTTTTGTGTAGTGGGGAGAAGTGCTTCATGTTTGGCGAACTTTGTTTCCAGTTCAGGACTGCTTTTATATTGCCGAATGGCATTTCACATCTTACACACAAGGATCAACGAAAATTCCTTGGGATATCGGGGCTGTAGAATTAATTTGCCAATGCTAATTATAAAATTTTCTGAATATCCCTAGCAGTTTGTACTAGTGCCTGACCGGATTGGTGATATGCCTGTATATGATTGTTGCCTCTTCAAGGTAGTCCGCGAACTTTTAAGTATTTCCTTTACTTTTGCTAAAATTCCACATCTACCTGTTGCATTCCTTTCCCAGAATCGGTTACATGACAGCTGGCTAAACGGTTGCCGGCTTACTATTTCAGCATCAAAATCAGCAATTTTGCTTTTTGTGTAGCGGGGAGAAGTGCTTCATGTTTGGCGAACTTTGTTTCCAGTTTAGGACTGCTTTTATATTGCCGAATGGCATTTCACATCTTACACACAAGGATCAACGAAAATTCTTTGGGATATCGGGCCTGTAGAATTAATTTGCCAATGCTAATTATAAAATTTTCTGAATATCCCTAGCAGTTTGTACTAGTGCCTGACCGGATTGGTGATATGCCTGTATATGATTGTTGCCTCTTCAAGGTAGTTCTCGAACTTTTAAGTATTTCCTTTACTTTTTTAAAAATTCCACATCTACCGGTTGCATTCCTTTCCCAGAATCGGTTACATGACAGCTGGCTAAACGGTTGCCGGCTTACTATTTCAGCATCAAAATCAGCAATTTTGCTTTATGTGTAGTAGGGAGAAGTGCTTCATGTTCGGCGAACTTTGTTTCTAGTTCAGGACGGCTTTTATAATATCAAATGCCATTTCACATCTGACACACAAGGATCAACGAAAATTCTTTGGGATATGGGGCATGTAGAATTAATTTTCCAATGCTAATTTTAAAATTTTCTGAATATCCCTCGCAGTTTGTCCTAGTGCCTGACCGGATGGGTTTTATGCCTGTATATGATTGTTGCCTCTTCAAGGTAGTCCCAGAACTTTTGAGGATTTCGTTAATTTAGCAAAAATTCTACATCTACCGGTTGCATTGCTTTACCCACCATCAGGTAAATGACACCTCGATAACCGGCTGCCGGCTTACTAATTCAGCATCAAAATCAGCAATTTTGCTTTTTGTGTAGTCGGGAGAAGTGCTTCATGTTCGGCGAACTCTGTTTCCAGTTCAGGTCTGCTTTTATAATATCAAATGGCTTTTCACATCTGACACACAAGGATCAAAGGAAATTCTTTGGGAAACGGGGTGTGTAGCCAATGCTAATCTTAAAGTTTTCTGAATATCCCTAGCAGTTTGTCCTAGTGCCTGACCGGATGGTTGATATGCCTGTTTGTGTATGTTGCCTCTTACAGGTAGTCCGAGAACATTTGGGAATTTCCTTTAAGTCTGCAATTATTCTACAACTACCTGTTGCAGTCTTTTCCCAGCATCTTGGACATGACAGCTCGCTAAGCGGCTGCCGGCTTACTATTTCAGCATCAAAATCACCAATTTCGCATTTTGGGCAGTCAGGAGAAGTGTTTCTTGTTCTGCGAACTTTACTTTTAGCTCAGGACTGCTTTTGTAATATCAAATGGCATTTCACATCCGACACACAAGGATCAACGGAAATTCTATGGGAAACGGGGTGTGTAGCCAATGCTAATTTTTAAGTTTTCTGAATATCACTCGCAGTTTGTCCTAGTGCTGACCATATGGGTGATATGCCTGTATATGATTGTTGCTTCTTCAAGGTATTCCAAGAACTTTTGAGGATTTCCTTTAATTTAGCAAAAATTCTACATCTACCGGTTGCATTGCTTTACCCAGCATCAGGTAAATGACAGCTCGCTAAGCGGCTGACGGCTTACTATTTCAGCATCAAAATCACCAATTTCGTTTTTGGGCAGTTGGAAGAAGTGTTTCTTATTCGGCGAACTTTACTCTTAGTTCAGGACTGCTTTTATAATGTCAAATGGCAATTCAAATTTGACACATAATGATGAAGGAAAATTCTGTGGGATACGGAACTTGTAGAATTAATTTGCCAATGCTAATTTTAAAATTTTCCGATATCCCTCGAAGTTTGTCCTAGTGCCTGGCCAGATGGGTGATATGCCTGCATTCAGCATCAAAATCACCAATTTCGCATTTTGGGCAGTTGGAAGAAGTGTTTCTCGTTAAGCGAACTTTGCTTTTAGTTTAGGACTCCTTTTATAATGTCGAATGGCATTTGACATCTAACACAAGGATCAATGAACATTCTTTGGGATACTGAACCTGTAGAATTAATTTGCCAATGCTAATTTTAAAATTTTCTTAATATCCCTAGCAGTTTGTCTTAGTGACAGCTCGCTTAGCGGCTTACTATTTCAACATCAAAATCACCAATTTCGCATTTTGGGCAGTCGGGAGAAGTGTTTCTTGTGCGGCGAACTTTACTTTTAGTTCCGGACTGCTTTTATAATGTCGAATGGCCTTTTACATCTGACACAAAAATCAACGGAAATTCTTTGGGAAACGGGGTGTGTAGAATTCACTTGCCAATGCTAATTTTAAAGTATTCTGAATATCTCTCGAAGATTGTCCTAGTGCCTGACCGGATGGGTGATATGCCTGTATATGATTGTTGCTTCTTCGAGGTAGTTTGAGAACTTTTGAGGATTTCTTTTAAATCTGTAAATATTTTACATCTACCGGTTGCATTGCTTTACTTAGCATCAGGTACATGATAGCTCGCTAGTCTGAATATCTCTCGAAGATTGTCCTAGTTCCTGACCAGATGGGTTTTATGCCTGTTGTTGCCTCTTCAAGGTAGTTTGAAAACTTTTGAGGATTTCTTTTAATTCTGTAAATATTTTACATCTACCGGTTTCATTGCTTTACCCAGCATCAGGTACATGACAGCTCGCTAGTCTGAATATCTCTCGCAGTTTTTCCTAGTGACTGACCGGATGGATTATATGCCTGAATATGATTGTTGACTCTTGAGGATTTCCTCTAATTTTGCAAAAATTCACAATCTACCGGTTGCATTGCTTTACCCAGTATCAGGTATATGACAGCTCGCTAATCGGCTGCCGGCTTACTATTTCAGCATCAAAATCACCAATTTCGCTTTTTGGGCAGTCGGGAGAAGTGTTTCTTGTACGGCGAACTTTACTTTTAGGTCAGGACTGCATTTCGAATGTCGAATGGCAGTTCACATCTGACATCTGGCACAAGGATCAACTGAAATTCTTTGGGAAACGGTGTTTGTAGAATTCACTTGCCAATGCGAATTTTAAGTTTTCTGAATATCCCTCGGAGTTTGTCTTAGTGCCTGACCGGATGGGTAATATGCCGGCATATGCTTGTTGCCTCTCCCGGGTACTCCAAGAACATTTGAGGATTTCCTTTAATTCTGCAATACTTCTACATCTACCTGTTGCATTCCTTTCCCAGCATGTGGTACACGACAGCTCGCTAAGCGGCTGCCGGCTTACTATTTCAGCATCAAAATCACCAAGTTCTCATTTTGGGCAGTCGAGAGAAGCGCTTCATGTTCAGCGAACTTAACTTTTAGTTCAGGACTGCATTTATAATGTCGAATGGCATTTCATATCTGACACAAGGATCAACGGAAATTCTTTGGGAAACGGGGCCTGTAGAATTAATTAGCCAATGCTAATTTGAACATTTTCTGAATATCCCTTGCAGTTTGTCTTAGTGCCTGACTCTTTAAGGGAGTCCGAGAACTTTTGAGGATTTCTTTTAATTCTGCAATTATTCTACATCTACCTGTTGCATTCCTTTTCCAGCATCTAGTACATGACAGTTTGATAACCGGCTGCCGGCTTACTATTTCAGCATCAAAATCAGCAATTTGGCTTTTTGGGCAGTCGGGAGAAGTGCTTCATGTTCGGCGAACTTTACGTTTAATTCAGGACTGCTTTTACAGTGTCGAATGACATTTTACATCTATCACAAGGATCAGCTCAAATTCTTTGGGATACCGGGCCTGCAGAATTAATTTGCCAATGCTAAATTTAAATTTTTCGTTTTTTGGGCAGTTGGGAGAAATTCTTTGGGAAACGGGGTGTGTAGCCAATATTAATTTTAAAGTTTTCTGAATATCCCTCGCAGTTTTTCCTAGTGCCTGACCAGATGGGTGCTATGCCTGTATGTGATTGTTGCCTTTTCAGCATCAAAATCATCAATTTCGCATTTTGGGCTGTCGGGAGAAGTGTTTCTTGTGCGGCGATCTTTACTTTTAGTTCAGGACTGCTTTTATAATGTCGAATGGCATTTTACATCTGACACAAGAAATTCTTTGGGAAACGGGGTGTGTAGAATTCACTTGCCAATGCTAATTTTAAAGTATTCTGAATATCTCTCGAAGATTGTCCTAGTGCCTGACCGGATAGGTTATATGCCTGAATATGATTGTTGCCTCTTCAAGGTACTCCGAGAACTCTTGAGGATTTCCTTTAATTTTGCAAAAATTCTACATCTACCCGTTGCATTGCTTTACCCAGCATCAGGTATATGACAGCTCGCTAATCGGCTGCTGGCTTACTATTTCAGCATCAAAATCACCAATTTCGCATTTTGGGCAGTCGGGAGAAGTGTATCTTGTACGGCGAACTTTACTTTTAGTTCAGGACTGCATTTCTAATGTCGAATGGCAGTTCACATCTGACATCTGGTACAAGGATCAACGGAAATTCTTTGGGAAACGGTGTTTGTAGAATTCAATTGCCAATGCGAATTTTAAGTTTTCTGAATATCCCTCGGAGTTTGTCTTAGTGCCTGACCGGATGGGTAATATGCCGGTGTATGTTTGTTTCCTCTCCCAGGTACTCCGAGAACATTTGAGGATTTCCTTTAATTCTGCAATAATTCTACATCTACCTGTTGCATTCCTTTCCCAGCATCTGGCACATGACAGTTCGCTAAGCGGCTGCCGGCTTACTATTTCAGCATCAAAATCACCAAGTTCTCATTTTGGGCAGTCGAGAGAAGCGCTTCATGTTCAGCGAACTTAACTTTTAGTTCAGGACTGCATTTATAATGTCGAATGGCATTTCATATCTGACACAAGGATCAACGGAAATTCTGTGGGAAACGGGGCCTGTAGAATTAATTAGCCAATGCTACGAAAATTCCTTGGTTTATCGGGGCTGTAGAATTAATTTGCCAATGCGAATTATAAAATTTTCTGAATATCCCTAGCAGTTTGTACTAGTGCCTGACCGGATTGGTGATATGCCTGTATATGATTGTTGCCTCTTCAAGGTAGTCCGCGAACTTTTAAGTATTTCCTTTACTTTTGCTAAAATTCCACATCTACCTGTTGCATTCCTTTCCCAGAATCGGTTACATGACAGCTGGCTAAACGGTTGCCGGCTTACTATTTCAGCATCAAAATCAGCAATTTTGCTTTTTGTGTAGCGGGGAGAAGTGCTTCATGTTTGGCGAACTTTGTTTCCAGTTCAGAACTGCTTTTATATTGCCGAATGGCATTTCACAGCTTACACACAAGGATCAACGAAAATTCTTTGGGATATCGGGCCTGTAGAATTAATTTGCCAATGCTAATTATAAAATTTTCTGAATATCCCTAGCAGTTTGTACTAGCGCCTGACCGGATGGGTGATATGCCTGTGTATGATTGTTGCCTCTTCAAGGTAGTCCGCGAACTTTTAAGTATTTCCTTTACTTTTTTAAAAATTCCACATCTACCGGTTGCATTCCTTTCCCAGAATCGTTTACATGACAGCTGGCTAAACGGTTGCCGGCTTACTATTTCAGCATCAAATCAGCAATTTTGCTTTATGTGTAGTAGGGAGAAGTGCTTCATGTTCGGCGAACTTTGTTTCTAGTTCAGGACGGCTTTTATAATATCAAATGCCATTTCACATCTGACACACAAGGATCAACGAAAATTCTTTGGGATATGGGGCATGTAGAATTAATTTTCCAATGCTAATTTTAAAATTTTCTGAATATCCCTCGCAGTTTGTCCTAGTGCCTGACCGGATGGGTTTTATGCCTGTATATGATTGTTGCCTCTTCAAGGTAGTCCCAGAACTTTTGAGGATTTCGTTAATTTAGCAAAAATTCTACATCTACCGGTTGCATTGCTTTACCCACCATCAGGTAAATGACACCTCGATAACCGGCTGCCGGCTTACTATTTCAGCATCAAAATCAGCAATTTTGCTTTTTGTGTAGTCGGGAGAAGTGCTTCATGTTCGGCGAACTTTGTTTCCAGTTCAGGTCTGCTTTTATAATATCAAATGGCTTTTCACATCTGACACACAAGGATCAACGGAAATTCTTTGGGAAACGGGGTGTGTAGCCAATGCTAATTTTAAAGTTTTCTGAATATCCCTAGCAGTTTGTCCTAGTGCCTGACAGGATGGTTGATATGCCTGTCTGTGTATGTTGCCTCTTACAGGTAGTCCGAGAACATTTGGGAATTTCCTTTAAGTCTGCAATTATTCTACAACTACCTGTTGCAGTCTTTTCCCAGCATCTGGTACATGACAGCTCGCTAAGCGGCTGCCGGCTTACTATTTCAGCATCAAAATCACCAATTTCGCATTTTGGGCAGTCAGGAGAAGTGTTTCTTGTTCTGCGAACTTTACTTTTAGCTCAGGACTGCTTTTGTAATATCAAATGGCATTTCACATCTGACACACAAGGATCAACGGAAATTCTATGGGAAACGGGGTGTGTAGCCAATGCTAATTTTTAAGTTTTCTGAATATCACTCGCAGTTTGTCCTAGTGCTGACCATATGGGTGATATGCCTGTATATGATTGTTGCTTCTTCAAGGTATTCCAAGAACTTTTGAGGATTTCCTTTAATTTAGCAAAAATTCTACATCTACCGGTTGCATTGCTTTACCCAGCATCAGGTAAATGACAGCTCGCTAAGCGGCTGACGGCTTACTATTTCAGCATCAAAATCACCAATTTCGTTTTTGGGCAGTTGGAAGAAGTGTTTCTTATTCGGCGAACTTTACTCTTAGTTCAGGACTGCTTTTATAATGTCAAATGGCAATTCAAATTTGACACATAATGATGAAGGAAAATTCTGTGGGATACGGAACTTGTAGAATTAATTTGCCAATGCTAATTTTAAAATTTTCCGATATCCCTCGAAGTTTGTCCTAGTGCCTGACCAGATGGGTGATATGCCTGTATAAGATTGTTGGCTCTTCAAGGTAGTCCGAGAACTTTTGAGGATTTCCTTTAATTTTGAAAAAATTCTACATCTACCGGTTGAATTGCTTTACCCAACATCAGGTACATGACAGCTCGCTAAGGGGCTGCCGGCTTACTATTTCAGCATCAAAATCACCAATTTCGCATTTTGGGCAGTTGTAAGAAGTGTTTCTCGTTAAGCGAACTTTGCTTTTAGTTTAGGACTCCTTTTATAATGTCGAATGGCATTTGACATCTAACACAAGGTTCAACGAACATTCTTTGGGATACTGAACCTGTAGAATTAATTTGCCAATGCTAATTTTAAAATTTTCTTAATATCCCTAGCAGTTTGTCCTAGTGACAGCTCGCTAAGCGGCTGCCGGCTTACTATTTCAGCATCAAAATCACCAAGTTCTCATTTTGGGCAGTCGAGAGAAGCGCTTCATGCTCAGCAAACTTAACTTTTAGTTAAGGACTGCATTTATAATGTCGAATGGCATTTCATATCTGACACAAGGATCTAAGGAAATTCTTTGGGAAACGGGGCCTGTAGAATTAATTACCCAATGCTAATTTGAACATTTTCTGCAGTTTGTCTTAGTGCCTGACTCTTTAAGGGAGTCCGAGAACTTTTGAGGATTTCTTTTAATTCTGCAATTATTCTACATCTACCTGTTGCATTCCTTTTCCAGCATCTAGTACATGACAGTTTGATAACCGGCTGCCGGCTTACTATTTCAGCATCAAAATCAGCAATTTGGCTTTTTGGGCAGTCGGGAGAAGTGCTTCATGTTCAGCGAACTTAACTTTTAGTTCAGGACTGCATTTATAATGTCGAATGGCATTTCACATCTGACATGTGGCACAAAGATCAACGAAAATTCTTTGGGAAACGGGGTTTGTAGAATTCACTTGCCAATGCGAATGTTAAGTTTTCTGAATATCCCTCGGAGTTTGTCTTTCTGCCTGACCGGATGGGTAATATGCCGGTAGATGTTTGTTGCCTCTCCCAGGTACTCCGAGAACATTTGAGGATTTCCTTTAATTCTGCAATAATTCTACATCTACCGGTGCATTCCTTTCCCAGCATCTGGTACATGACAGCTCGCTAAGCGGCTGCCGGCTTACTATATCAGCATCAAAATCACCAAGTTCTCATTTTGGGCAGTCGGGAAAAGCGCTTCATGTTCAGCGAACTTAACTTTTAGCTCAGGACTGCATTTATAATGTCGAATGGCATTTCATATCTGACACAAGGATCAACGGAAATTCTTTGGGAAACGGGGCCTGTAGAATTAATTAGCCAATGCTAATTTGAACATTTTCTGAATATCCCTTGCAGTTTGTCTTAGTGCCTGACTCTTTAAGGGAGTCCGAGAACTTTTGAGGATTTCTTTTAATTCTGCAATTATTCTACATCTACCTGTTGCATTCCTTTTCCAGCATCTAGTACATGACAGTTTGATAACCGGCTGCCGGCTTACTATTTCAGCATCAAAATCAGCAATTTGGCTTTTTGGGCAGTCGGGAGAAGTGCTTCATGTTCGGCGAACTTTACGTTTAATTCAGGACTGCTTTTACAGTGTCGAATGACATTTTACATCTAACACAAGGATCAGCTCAAATTCTTTGGGATACCGGGCCTGCAGAATTAATTTGCCAATGCTAAATTTAAATTTTTCGTTTTTTGGGCAGTTGGGAGAAATTCTTTGGGAAACGGGGTGTGTAGCCAATATTAATTTTAAAGTTTTCTGAATATCCCTCGCAGTTTTTCCTAGTGCCTGACCAGATGGGTGCTATGCCTGTATGTGATTGTTGCCTTTTCAGCATCAAAATCATCAATTTCGCATTTTGGGCTGTCGGGAGAAGTGTTTCTTGTGCGGCGATCTTTACTTTTAGTTCAGGACTGCTTTTATAATGTCGAATGGCATTTTACATCTGACACAAGAAATTCTTTGGGAAACGGGGTGTGTAGAATTCACTTGCCAATGCTAATTTTAAAGTATTCTGAATATCTCTCGAAGATTGTCCTAGTGCCTGACCGGATAGGTTATATGCCTGAATATGATTGTTGCCTCTTCAAGGTACTCCGAGAACTCTTGAGGATTTCCTTTAATTTTGCAAAAATTCTACATCTACCCGTTGCATTGCTTTACCCAGCATCAGGTATATGACAGCTCGCTAATCGGCTGCTGGCTTACTATTTCAGCATCAAAATCACCAATTTCGCATTTTGGGCAGTCGGGAGAAGTGTATCTTGTACGGCGAACTTTACTTTTAGTTCAGGACTGCATTTCTAATGTCGAATGGCAGTTCACATCTGACATCTGGTACAAGGATCAACGGAAATTCTTTGGGAAACGGTGTTTGTAGAATTCAATTGCCAATGCGAATTTTAAGTTTTCTGAATATCCCTCGGAGTTTGTCTTAGTGCCTGACCGGATGGGTAATATGCCGGTGTATGTTTGTTTCCTCTCCCAGGTACTCCGAGAACATTTGAGGATTTCCTTTAATTCTGCAATAATTCTACATCTACCTGTTGCATTCCTTTCCCAGCATCTGGCACATGACAGTTCGCTAAGCGGCTGCCGGCTTACTATTTCAGCATCAAAATCACCAAGTTCTCATTTTGGGCAGTCGAGAGAAGCGCTTCATGTTCAGCGAACTTAACTTTTAGTTCAGGACTGCATTTATAATGTCGAATGGCATTTCATATCTGACACAAGGATCAACGGAAATTCTGTGGGAAACGGGGCCTGTAGAATTAATTAGCCAATGCTACGAAAATTCCTTGGTTTATCGGGGCTGTAGAATTAATTTGCCAATGCTAATTATAAAATTTTCTGAATATCCCTAGCAGTTTGTACTAGTGCCTGACCGGATTGGTGATATGCCTGTATATGATTGTTGCCTCTTCAAGGTAGTCCGCGAACTTTTAAGTATTTCCTTTACTTTTGCTAAAATTCCACATCTACCTGTTGCATTCCTTTCCCAGAATCGGTTACATGACAGCTGGCTAAACGGTTGCCGGCTTACTATTTCAGCATCAAAATCAGCAATTTTGCTTTTTGTGTAGTAGGGAGAAGTGCTTCATGTTCGGCGAACTTTGTTTCTAGTTCAGGACGGCTTTTATAATATCAAATGCCATTTCACATCTGACACACAAGGATCAACGAAAATTCTTTGGGATATGGGGCATGTAGAATTAATTTTCCAATGCTAATTTTAAAATTTTCTGAATATCCCTCGCAGTTTGTCCTAGTGCCTGACCGGATGGGTTTTATGCCTGTATATGATTGTTGCCTCTTCAAGGTAGTCCCAGAACTTTTGAGGATTTCGTTAATTTAGCAAAAATTCTACATCTACCGGTTGCATTGCTTTACCCACCATCAGGTAAATGACACCTCGATAACCGGCTGCCGGCTTACTATTTCAGCATCAAAATCAGCAATTTTGCTTTTTGTGTAGTCGGGAGAAGTGCTTCATGTTCGGCGAACTTTGTTTCCAGTTCAGGTCTGCTTTTATAATATCAAATGGCTTTTCACATCTGACACACAAGGATCAACGGAAATTCTTTGGGAAACGGGGTGTGTAGCCAATGCTAATTTTAAAGTTTTCTGAATATCCCTAGCAGTTTGTCCTAGTGCCTGACAGGATGGTTGATATGCCTGTCTGTGTATGTTGCCTCTTACAGGTAGTCCGAGAACATTTGGGAATTTCCTTTAAGTCTGCAATTATTCTACAACTACCTGTTGCAGTCTTTTCCCAGCATCTGGTACATGACAGCTCGCTAAGCGGCTGCCGGCTTACTATTTCAGCATCAAAATCACCAATTTCGCATTTTGGGCAGTCAGGAGAAGTGTTTCTTGTTCTGCGAACTTTACTTTTAGCTCAGGACTGCTTTTGTAATATCAAATGGCATTTCACATCTGACACACAAGGATCAACGGAAATTCTATGGGAAACGGGGTGTGTAGCCAATGCTAATTTTTAAGTTTTCTGAATATCACTCGCAGTTTGTCCTAGTGCTGACCATATGGGTGATATGCCTGTATATGATTGTTGCTTCTTCAAGGTATTCCAAGAACTTTTGAGGATTTCCTTTAATTTAGCAAAAATTCTACATCTACCGGTTGCATTGCTTTACCCAGCATCAGGTAAATGACAGCTCGCTAAGCGGCTGACGGCTTACTATTTCAGCATCAAAATCACCAATTTCGTTTTTGGGCAGTTGGAAGAAGTGTTTCTTATTCGGCGAACTTTACTCTTAGTTCAGGACTGCTTTTATAATGTCAAATGGCAATTCAAATTTGACACATAATGATGAAGGAAAATTCTGTGGGATACGGAACTTGTAGAATTAATTTGCCAATGCTAATTTTAAAATTTTCCGATATCCCTCGAAGTTTGTCCTAGTGCCTGACCAGATGGGTGATATGCCTGTATAAGATTGTTGGCTCTTCAAGGTAGTCCGAGAACTTTTGAGGATTTCCTTTAATTTTGAAAAAATTCTACATCTACCGGTTGAATTGCTTTACCCAACATCAGGTACATGACAGCTCGCTAAGGGGCTGCCGGCTTACTATTTCAGCATCAAAATCACCAATTTCGCATTTTGGGCAGTTGGAAGAAGTGTTTCTCGTTAAGCGAACTTTGCTTTTAGTTTAGGACTCCTTTTATAATGTCGAATGGCATTTGACATCTAACACAAGGTTCAACGAACATTCTTTGGGATACTGAACCTGTAGAATTAATTTGCCAATGCTAATTTTAAAATTTTCTTAATATCCCTAGCAGTTTGTCCTAGTGACAGCTCGCTAAGCGGCTGCCGGCTTACTATTTCAGCATCAAAATCACCAAGTTCTCATTTTGGGCAGTCGAGAGAAGCGCTTCATGTTCAGCAAACTTAACTTTTAGTTAAGGACTGCATTTATAATGTCGAATGGCATTTCATATCTGACACAAGGATCTAAGGAAATTCTTTGGGAAACGGGGCCTGTAGAATTAATTACCCAATGCTAATTTGAACATTTTCTGAATATCCCTTGCAGTTTGTCTTAGTGCCTGACTCTTTAAGGGAGTCCGAGAACTTTTGAGGATTTCTTTTAATTCTGCAATTATTCTACATCTACCTGTTGCATTCCTTTTCCAGCATCTAGTACATGACAGTTTGATAACCGGCTGCCGGCTTACTATTTCAGCATCAAAATCAGCACAGTGTTGTGCGAAACTAACAGTGCTCTTGCTGGTCCTCGGATTTTATTCCGGATAATTGTTACAGCTTGGTAATAGTTAGCACTGCCCTCGTAGGGTCTGAATAATTCGTAGGCATCGGTGGCCGATTGCCTCCATGCTACGTATTCATCTGGTATGCCGTTAAAATCGGGTACCGATTTTATTATGTCAAGTGGTAGGTCACACCTAACGTTTGGGTCTACCGATATCCTTTGGTATGTTTCTACCTGAGGCACTTCTATTCGCAGGCTATTTAATTGTTGTTGTAACTGATTTAATTCCAGTCGATGTCTATCCTCTTGACACTGTAAGGCGCTATTTATTAGGGCTTGAACCTGTTTCGTATTCATTATTAGGTTGCTTAAGTTTTGTGTCTGATTAACTTCGGGGTCTGTATCCCACTCTTCGTCACTAGTGATATCTGTTTTTATTTGTCTATTTGAATCAAAGCGGCTCATTGATTTACGGAACTGCACTGAAACAAATCAATCACTGCTGTGTTTTTACAAGCGTTATTTTTTAGTTAATTTCTAACTTGGCAAAGAACATGATAAACTTGTGTTTGCTTGTTTTTTTTTTGTCTATTCGTTTCACTGGCTAAACGGTTGCCGGCTTACTATTTCAGCATCAAAATCAGCAATTTTGCTTTTTGTGTAGTGGGGAGAAGTGCTTCATGTTTGGCGAACTTTGTTTCCAGTTCAGGACTGCTTTTATATTGCCGAATGGCATTTCACATCTTACACACAAGGATCAACGAAAATTCCTTGGGATATCGGGGCTGTAGAATTAATTTGCCAATGCTAATTATAAAATTTTCTGAATATCCCTAGCAGTTTGTACTAGTGCCTGACCGGATTGGTGATATGCCTGTATATGATTGTTGCCTCTTCAAGGTAGTCCGCGAACTTTTAAGTATTTCCTTTACTTTTGCTAAAATTCCACATCTACCTGTTGCATTCCTTTCCCAGAATCGGTTACATGACAGCTGGCTAAACGGTTGCCGGCTTACTATTTCAGCATCAAAATCAGCAATTTTGCTTTTTGTGTAGCGGGGAGAAGTGCTTCATGTTTGGCGAACTTTGTTTCCAGTTCAGGACTGCTTTTATATTGCCGAATGGCATTTCACATCTTACACACAAGGATCAACGAAAATTCTTTGGGATATCGGGCCTGTAGAATTAATTTGCCAATGCTAATTATAAAATTTTCTGAATATCCCTAGCAGTTTGTATTAGTGCCTGACCGGATTGGTGATATGCCTGTATATGATTGTTGCCTCTTCAAGGTAGTTCTCGAACTTTTAAGTATTTCCTTTACTTTTGCTAAAATTCCACATCTACCTGTTGCATTCCTTTCCCAGAATCGGTTACATGACAGCTGGCTAAACGGTTGCCGGCTTACTATTTCAGCATCAAAATCAGCAATTTTGCTTTATGTGTAGTAGGGAGAAGTGCTTCATGTTCGGCGAACTTTGTTTCTAGTTCAGGACGGCTTTTATAATATCAAATGCCATTTCACATCTGACACACAAGGATCAACGAAAATTCTTTGGGATATGGGGCATGTAGAATTAATTTTCCAATGCTAATTTTAAAATTTTCTGAATATCCCTCGCAGTTTGTCCTAGTGCCTGACCGGATGGGTTTTATGCCTGTATATGATTGTTGCCTCTTCAAGGTAGTCCCAGAACTTTTGAGGATTTCGTTAATTTAGCAAAAATTCTACATCTACCGGTTGCATTGCTTTACCCACCATCAGGTAAATGACACCTCGATAACCGGCTGCCGGCTTACTATTTCAGCATCAAAATCAGCAAATTTGCTTTTTGTGTAGTCGGGAGAAGTGCTTCATGTTCGGCGAACTCTGTTTCCAGTTCAGGTCTGCTTTTATAATATCAAATGGCTTTTCACATCTGACACACAAGGATCAACGGAAATTCTTTGGGAAACGGGGTGTGTAGCCAATGCTAATTTTAAAGTTTTCTGAATATCCCTAGCAGTTTGTCCTAGTGCCTGACCGGATGGTTGATATGCCTGTTTGTGTATGTTGCCTCTTACAGGTAGTCCGAGAACATTTGGGAATTTCCTTTAATTTTAAAAAAATTCTACATCTACCGGTTGAATTGCTTTACCCAACATCAGGTACATGACAGCTCGCTAAGGGGCTGCCGGCCTACTATTTCAGCATCAAAATCACCAATTTCGCATTTTGGGCAGTTGGAAGAAGTGTTTCTCGTTAAGCGAACTTTGCTTTTAGTTTAGGACTCCTTTTATAATGTCGAATGGCATTTGACATCTAACACAAGGATCAATGAACATTCTTTGGGATACTGAACCTGTTGAATTAATTTGCCAATGCTAATTTTAAAATTTTCTTAATATCCCTAGCAGTTTGTCCTAGTGACAGCTCGCTTAGCGGCTGATGGCTTACTATTTCAACATCAAAATCACCAATTTCGCATTTTGGGCAGTCGGGAGAAGTGTTTCTTGTGCGGCGAACTTTACTTTTAGTTCCGGACTGCTTTTATAATGTCGAATGGCCTTTTACATCTGACACAAGAATCAACGGAAATTCTTTGGGAAACGGGGTGTGTAGAATTCACTTGCCAATGCTAATTTTATAGTATTCTGAATATCTCTCGAAGATTGTCCTAGTGCCTCACCGGATGGGTGATATGCCTGTATATGATTGTTGCTTCTTCGAGGTAGTTTGAGAACTTTTGAGGATTTCTTTTAAATCTGTAAATATTTTACATCTACCGGTTGCATTGCTTTACATCAGGTACATGATAGCTCGGTAGTCTGAATATCTCTCGAAGATTGTCCTCGTTCCTGACCAGATGGGTTTTATGCCTGTTGTTGCCTCTTCAAGGTAGTTTGAAAACTTTTGAGGATTTCTTTTAATTCTGTAAATATTTTACATCTACCGGTTTCATTGCTTTACCCAGCATCAGGTACATGACAGCTCGCTAGTCTGAATATCTCTCGAAGATTGTCCTAGTGCCTGACCAGATGGGTTTTATGCTTGTATATGATTGTTGCCTCTTCAAGGTAGTTTGAAAACTTTTGAGGATTTCTTTTAATTCTGTAAATATTTTACATCTACCGGTTTCATTGCTTTACCCAGCATTAGGTACATGACAGCTCGCCAATCGGCTGCCGGCTTACTATTTCAGCATCAAAATCACCAATTTCGCTTCTGGGCAGTCGGGAGAAGTGTTTCTTGTACGGCGAACTTTACTTTTAGTTCAGGACTGCTTTTATAATGTCGAATGGCATTTCACATTTGACACACACGGATCAGCGAAAATTCTTTGGGATACTGAACTTTTAGAATTAATTTGCCAATGCTAATTTTAAAATTTTCTGAATATCCCTCGCAGTTTTTCCTAGTGACTGACCGGATGGATTATATGCCTGAATATGATTGTTGACTCTTGAGGATTTCCTTTAATTTTGCAAAAATTCACAATCTACCGGTTGCATTGCTTTACCCAGTATCAGGTATATGACAGCTCGCTAATCGGCTGCCGGCTTACTATTTCAGCATCAAAATCACCAATTTCGCTTTTTGGGCAGTCGGGAGAAGTGTTTCGTGTACGGCGAACTTTACTTTTAGGTCAGGACTGCATTTCGAATGTCGAATGGCAGTTCACATCTGACATCTGGCACAAGGATCAACTGAAATTCTTTGGGAAACGGTGTTTGTAGAATTCACTTGCCAATGCGAATTTTAAGTTTTCTGAATATCCCTCGGAGTTTGTCTTAGTGCCTGACCGGATGGGTAATATGCCGGCATATGCTTGTTGCCTCTCCCGGGTACTCCAAGAACATTTGAGGATTTCCTTTAATTCTGCAATAATTCTACATCTACCTGTTGCATTCCTTTCCCAGCATCTGGTACATGACAGCTCGCTAAGCGGCTGCCGGCTTACTATTTCAGCATCAAAATCACCAAGTTCTCATTTTGGGCAGTCGAGAGAAGCGCTTCATGTTCAGCGAACTTAACTTTTAGTTCAGGACTGCATTTATAATGTCGAATGGCATTTCATATCTGACACAAGGATCAACGGAAATTCTTTGGGAAACGGGGCCTGTAGAATTAATTAGCCAATGCTAATTTGAACATTTTCTGAATATCCCTTGCAGTTTGTCTTAGTGCCTGACTCTTTAAGGGAGTCCGAGAACTTTTGAGGATTTCTTTTAATTCTGCAATTATTCTACATCTACCTGTTGCATTCCTTTTCCAGCATCTAGTACATGACAGTTTGATAACCGGCTGCCGGCTTACTATTTCAGCATCAAAATCAGCAATTTGGCTTTTTGGGCAGTCGGGAGAAGTCCTTCATGTTCGGCGAACTTTACGTTTAATTCAGGACTGCTTTTACAGTGTCGAATGACATTTTACATCTAACACAAGGATCAGCTCAAATTCTTTGGGATACCGGGCCTGCAGAATTAATTTGCCAATGCTAAATTTAAATTTTTCGTTTTTTGGGCAGTTGGGAGAAATTCTTTGGGAAACGGGGTGTGTAGCCAATATTAATTTTAAAGTTTTCTGAATATCCCTCGCAGTTTTTCCTAGTGCCTGACCAGATGGGTGATATGCCTGTATGTGATTGTTGCCTTTTCAGCATCAAAATCATCAATTTCGCATTTTGGGCTGTCGGGAGAAGTGTTTCTTGTGCGGCGATCTTTACTTTTAGTTCAGGACTGCTTTTATAATGTCGAATGGCATTTTACATCTGACACAAGAAATTCTTTGGGCAACGGGGTGTGTAGAATTCACTTGCCAATGCTAATTTTAAAGTATTCTGAATATCTCTCGAAGATTGTCCTAGTGCCTGACCGGATAGGTTATATGCCTGAATATGATTGTTGCCTCTTCAAGCTACTCCGAGAACTCTTGAGGATTTCCTTTAATTTTGCAAAAATTCTACATCTACCCGTCGCATTGCTTTACCCAGTATCAGGTATATGACAGCTCGCTAATCGGCTGCTGGCTTACTATTTCAGCATCAAAATCACCAATTTCGCTTTTTGGGCAGTCGGGAGAAGTGTTTCGTGTACGGCGAACTTTACTTTTAGGTCAGGACTGCATTTCGAATGTCGAATGGCAGTTCACATCTGACATCTGGCACAAGGATCAACTGAAATTCTTTGGGAAACGGTGTTTGTAGAATTCACTTGCCAATGCGAATTTTAAGTTTTCTGAATATCCCTCGGAGTTTGTCTTAGTGCCTGACCGGATGGGTAATATGCCGGCATATGCTTGTTGCCTCTCCCGGGTACTCCAAGAACATTTGAGGATTTCCTTTAATTCTGCAATAATTCTACATCTACCTGTTGCATTCCTTTCCCAGCATCTGGCACATGACAGTTCGCTAAGCGGCTGCCGGCTTACTATTTCAGCATCAAAATCACCAAGTTCTTATTTTGGGCAGTCGAGAGAAGCGCTTCATGTTCAGCGAACTTAACTTTTAGTTCAGGACTGCATTTATAATGTCGAATGGCATTTCATATCTGACACAAGGATCAACGGAAATTCTGTGGGAAACGGGGCCTGTAGAATTAATTAGCCAATGCTAATTTGAACATTTTCTGAATATCCCTTGCAGTTTGTCTTAGTGCCTGACTCTTTAAGGGAATCCGAGAACTTTTGAGGATTTCTTTTAATTCTGCAATTATTCTACATCTACCTGTTGCATTCCTTTTCCAGCATCTAGTACATGACAGTTTGATAACCGGCTGCCGGCTTACTATTTCAGCATCAAAATCAGCAATTTGGCTTTTTGGGCAGTCGGGAGAAGTGCTTCATGTTCGGCGAACTTTACCTTTAATTCAGGACTGCTTTTACAGTGTCGAATGACATTTTACATCTAAAACAAGGATCAGCTCAAATTCTTTGGGATACCGGGCCTGCAGAATTAATTTGCCAATGCTAAATTTAAATTTTTCGTTTTTTGGGCAGTTGGGAGAAATTCTTTGGGAAACGGGGTGTGTAGCCAATGCTAATTTTAAAGTTTTCTGAATATCCCTCGCAGTTTTTCCTAGTGCCTGACCAGATGGGTGATATGCCTGTATGTGATTGTTGCCTTTTCAGCATCAAAATCATCAATTTCGCATTTTGGGCTGTCGGGAGAAGTGTTTCTTGTGCGGCGATCTTTACTTTTAGTTCAGGACTGCTTTTATAATGTCGAATGGCATTTTACATCTGACACAAGAAATTCTTTGGGAAACGGGGTGTGTAGAATTCACTTGCCAATGCTAATTTTAAAGTATTCTGAATATCTCTCGAAGATTGTCCTAGTGCCTGACCGGATAGGTTATATGCCTGAATATGATTGTTGCCTCTTCAAGCTACTCCGAGAACTCTTGAGGATTTCCTTTAATTTTGCAAAAATTCTACATCTACCCGTCGCATTGCTTTACCCAGTATCAGGTATATGACAGCTCGCTAATCGGCTGCTGGCTTACTATTTCAGCATCAAAATCACCAATTTCGCTTTTTGGGCAGTCGGGAGAAGTGTATCTTGTACGGCGAACTTTACTTTTAGTTCAGGACTGCATTTATAATGTCGAATGGCATTTCATATCTGACACAAGGATCAACGGAAATTCTTTGGGAAACGGGGCCTGTAGAATTAATTAGCCAATGCTAATTTGAACATTTTCTGAATATCCCTTGCAGTTTGTTTTAGTGCCTGACCGGATGGGTGATATGCCTGTATGATTGTTGCCTCTTTAAGCGAGTCCGAGAACTTTTGAGGATATTTTTTAGTTCTGCAATTATTCTACATCTACCTGTTGCATTCCTTTCCCAGCAACGGCTTACTATTTCATCATCAAAATCATCAATTTCGCATTTTGGGCAGTCGGGAGAAGTGTTTCTTGTGCGGCGATCTTTAGTTTTAGTTCAGGACTGCTTTTATAATGTCGAATGGCATTTTACACCTGACACAAGAATCAACGAAAATTCTTTGGGATATTGGGCCTGTAGAATTAATTTGCCAATGCTAATTTTAATATGCCGGTATATGTTTGTTGCCTCTCCCAGGTACACCGAGAACATTTGAGGATTTCCTTTAATTCTGCAATAATTCTACATCTACCTGTTGCATTCCTTTCCCAGCATCTGGTACATGACTTTTTGGGCAGTCGGGAGAAGTGTATCTTGTACGGCGAACTTTACTTTTAGTTCAGGACTGCATTTATAATGTCGAATGGCATTTCATATCTGACACAAGGATCAACGGAAATTCTTTGGGAAACGGGGCCTGTAGAATTAATTAGCCAATGCTAATTTGAACATTTTCTGAATATCCCTTGCAGTTTGTTTTAGTGCCTGACCGGATGGGTGATATGCCTGTATGATTGTTGCCTCTTTAAGCGAGTCCGAGAACTTTTGAGGATTTTTTTTAGTTCTGCAATTATTCTACATCTACCTGTTGCATTCCTTTCCCAGCATCTGGTACATAAGAGCTGGCTTAACGGTTGCCGTCTTACTATTTCAGCAACTAAATCCGCAATTTCGGCATTTTGGGCAGTCGGCAGAAGTGCTTCATGTTCAGCGAACTTTGCTTTTAGTTCAGGACTGCTTTTATAGTGTCGAATGACATTTTACATCTGACACAAGGATCAACGGAAATTCTTTGGGATACCGGGCCTGGAGAATTAATTTGCCAATGCTAAATTAAAAATTTTTCTTTTTTTGGGCAGTTGGGAGAAATTCTTTGGGAAACGGGGTGTGTAGCCAATGCTAATTTTAAAGTTTTCTGAATATCCCTCGCAGTTTGTCCTAGTGCCTGACCAGATGGGTGATATGCCTGTATATGATTGTTGCCTCTTCAAAGTAGTCCGAGAACTTTTGAGGATTTCCTTTAATTTAACAAAATTTACGCAGCATCAGGTAAATGACAGCTCGCTAAGCGACTGACGGCATACTATTTCAGCATCAAAATCACCAATTTCGCTTTTTGGGCAGTTGGGAGAAGTGTTTCTTATTCGGCGAACTTTACTTTTAGTTCAGGACTGCTTTTATAATGTCGAATGGCATTTCAAATTTGACACACCAGGATGAAGGAAAATTCTTTGGGCTACGGTACTTGTAGAATTAATTTGCTAATGCTAATTTTAAAGTATTCTGAATGTCTCTCGAAGGTTGTCCTAGTGCCTGACCGGATGGGTGATATTCCAGTATATGTTTGTTGCCTCATCAAGGTAGTCCGAGAACTTTTGAGGATTTCCTTTAATTTTGCAAAAATTCTACATCTACCCGTTGCATTGCTTTACCCAGCATCAGATAAATGACAGCTCGCTAAGCGGCTGACGGCTTACTATTTCATCATCAAAATCATCAATTTCGCATTTTGGGCAGTCGGGAGAAGTGTTTCTTGTGCGGCGATCTTTAGTTTTAGTTCAGGACTGCTTTTATAATGTCGAATGGCATTTTACACCTGACACAAGAATCAACGAAAATTCTTTGGGATATTGGGCCTGTAGAATTAATTTGCCAATGCTAATTTTAATATGCCGGTATATGTTTGTTGCCTCTCCCAGGTACACCGAGAACATTTGAGGATTTCCTTTAATTCTGCAATAATTCTACATCTACCTGTTGCATTCCTTTCCCAGCATCTGGTACATGACAGCTCGCTAAGCGGCTGCCGGCTTACTATTTCAGCATCAAAATCACCAAGTTCTCATTTTGGGCAGTCGGGAGAAGCGCTTCATGTTCAGCGAACTTAACTTTTAGTTCAGGACTGCATTTATAATGTCGAATGGCATTTCATATCTGACACAAGGATCAACGGAAATTCTTTGGGAAACGGGGCCTGTAGAATTAATTAGCCAATGCTAATTTGAACATTTTCTGAATATCCCTTGCAGTTTGTCTTAGTGCCTGACCGGATGGGTGATATGCCTGTATGATTGTTGCCTCTTTAAGCGAGTCCGAGAACTTTTGAGGATTTCTTTTAGTTCTGCAATTATTTTACATCTACCTGTTGCATTCCTTTCCCAGCATCTGGTACATAACAGCTGGCTAAACGGTCGCCGGCTTGCTATTTCAGCAACTAAATCCGAAATTTCGGCATTTTGCGCAGTCGGCAGAAGTGCTTCATGTTCAGCGAACTTTGCTTTTAGTTCAGGACTGCTTTTATAGTGTCGAATGACATTTTACATCTAACACAAGGATCAACGAAAATTCTTTGCCAATGCTAAATTTAAAATTTTTCTTTTTTTGAGCAGTTGTGAGAAATTCTTTGGGAAACGGGGTGTGTAGCCAATGCTAATTTTAAAGTTTTCTGAATATCCCTCGTAGTTTGTCCTAGTGCCTGACCAGATGGGTGATATGCCTGTATATGATTGTTGCCTCTTCAAAGTAGTCCGAGAACTTTTGAGGATTTCCTTTAATTTAACAAAAATTCTACATCTACCGGTTGCATTGCTTTACGAAGCATCAGGTAAATGACAGCTCGCTAAGCGACTGACGGCATACTATTTCAGCATCAAAATCACCAATTTCGCTTTTTGGGCATTTGGAAGAAGTGTTTCTTATTCGGCGAACTTTACTTTTAGTTCAGGACTGCTTTTATAATGTCGAATGGCATTTCAAATTTGACACACTAGGATGAAGGAAAATTCTTTGGGATACGGAACTTGTAGAATTAATTTGCTAATGCTAATTTTTAAATTTTCTGAATATCCCTCGCAGTTTAGTTCAGGACTACTTTTATAATGTCGAATGGCATTTCACATCTGACACAAGGATCAACGGAAATTCTTTGGGAAACGGGGTGTGTAGAATTCATTTGCCAATGCTAATTTTAAAATATTCTGAATGTCTCTCGAAGGTTGTCCTAGTGCCTGACCGGATGGGTGATATGCCAGTATATGTTTGTTGCCTCTTCAAGGTAGTCCGAGAACTTTTGAGGATTTCCTTTCATTTTGCAAAAATTTTACAGCTACCGGTTGCATTGCT
>NW_022045752.1:0-109791 GCF_003285905.1 Drosophila hydei
TACAAGATACAAGATACAAGATACAAGATACAAGATACAAGATACAAGATACAAGATACAAGATACAAGATACAAGATACAAGATACAAGATACAAGATACAAGAAACAAGATACAAGATACAAGACAAGAGTACAAGATACAAGATACAAGATACAAGATACAAGATACAAGATACAAGATACAAGATACAAGATACAAGATACAAGATACAAGATACAAGATACAAGATACAAGATACAAGATACAAGATACAAGATACAGAGACAAGATACAAGATACAAGATACAAGATACCAGATTACAAGATACAAGATACAAGATACAAGATACAATATACAAGATACAAGATACAAGATACAAGATACAAGATACAAGATACAAGATACAGATACAAGATACAGATACAAGATACAAGATAAGATACAAGATACAAGATACAAGATACAAGATCAAGATACAAGATACAAGATACAATACAAGATACAAGATACAAGATACAAGATACAAGATACAAGATACAAGATACAAGATACAGATACAAGATCAAGATACAAGATACAAGATACAAGATACAAGATACCAGATACAAGATAACAAGATCCAAGATACAAGATACAAGATACAAGATACAAGATACAAGATACAAGATACAAGATACAATACTACAAGATACAAGATACAGATACAAGATACAAGATACAAGGATCAAGATACAAGATACAAGATACAAGGATACAAGATATAAGATACAAATACATTACAAGATACAAGATACAAGATACAAGATACAAGAATACAAGATACAAGATACAAGATACAAGATACAGATACAAAGATACAAAGATACAAGATACAAAGATACAAGATACAAAGATACAAAGATACAAAGATACAAAGATACAAAATACAAAGATACAAAGATACAAAGAACAAAGATACAAAGAGTCAAAGATAGCAAAGATACAAGAACACAATACAATGATAACAAAGTATACAAATATACAAATATACAAAAATTTACAAAGATACAAAGATACAAAGATACAAAGATACAAAGATACAAAGTAGAACAAAGATACATAGATACAAAAGATACAAGGCATACAAGAGATACAAAGATACAAAGATACAAGATACAAAGATACAAAGATACAAGATACAAATACATATACAATATCCAAGATACAAGATACAAGATACAAGATACAAGATACAAGATACATCCAAGGATACAAGATACAAGATACAAGATACAAGATACAAGATACAAGATACAAGATACAAGATACAAGATACAAGATACAAGATACAATATACAAGATACATATACAAGATACAAGATACAAGATACAAGATACAAGATACAAGATACAAGATCACAGATCAAGATACAAGATACAAGATACAAGATACAAGATACAAGATAAAGATACAGATACAAGATACAAGATACAAGATACAAGATACAAGATACAAATACAATACAGATAAAACGATACAAGATACAAGATACAAGATACAAGATACAAGATCAAGATAGACAAGATACAAGATACAATTACAAGATACAAGATACAGATACAAGATACAAGATACAAGATAACAAGATACAAGATACAAGATACAAGATACAAGATACAAGATACAAGATACAAGATACACGATACAAGATACAAGATACAAGATACAAGATACAAGATACAAGATACAAGATACAAGATACAAGATACAAGATACAAGATACATATACAGATACAAGATACAAGATACAAGATACAAGATAACAAGATACAAGAACAAGATACAAGATACAAATACAGATACAAGATACAAGATACAAGATACAAGATACAAGATACAAGATAAAGATACAAGATACAAGATACAAGATACAAGATACAAGATACAAGATACAAGATCAAGATACAAGATACAAGAATTAAAAAACAAGATACACATACAAGATCAAGATACAAGATACAAGATACAAGATACAAGATACAAGATACCGATACAAGATACAAGATACAAGATACAAGATACAAGATACAAGATACAAGATACAAGATACAAGATACAAGATACAAGATACAAGAACAAGATACAAGATACAAGATACGATACAAGATACAAGATACAAGATACAGATACAAGATACAAGATACAAGATACAAGATACAAGATAACAAGATACAAGATACAAGATACAAGATACAAGATACAAGATACAAGATACAAGATACAAGATACAAGATACAAGATACAAGATACAAGATACAAGATACAAGATACAAGATACAATACAAGATACAAGATACAAGATACAAGATACAAGATACAAGATACAAGATACAAGATACAAGATACAAGATACAAGATACAAGATACAAGATACAAGATACAAGATACAAGATACAGATACAAGATACAAGATACAAGATACAAGATACAAGACGACAAGATACAAGATCAAGATACAAGATACAAGATACAAGATACAAGATACAAGATACAAGATACAAGATACAAGATACAAGATACAAGATACAAGATACAAGATACAATACAAGATAACAAGATACAAGATACAAGATACAAGATACAAGATACAAGATACAAGATACAAGATACAAGATACAAGATACAAGATACCAGATACAAGATACAAGATAAAGATACAAGATACACAAGATACAGATACAAGATACAGATACAAGATACAAGATACAAGATACAAGATACAAGATACAAGATACAAGATACAAGATACAAGATACAAGATACAAGATACAAGATACAAGATACAAGATACAAGATACAAGATACAAGATACACAGATACAAGATACAAGATACAAGATACAAGATACAGATACAAGATACAAATACAAGATACAAGATACAAGATACAAGATACAAGATACAGATACAAGATAAAATACAAGATACAAGATACAAGATACAAGATACAAGATACAAGATACAAGATACAAGATACAAGATACAAGATACAAGATACAAGATACAAGATACAAGATACAAGATACAATACAAGATACAAGATACAAGATACAAGATACAAGATACAAGATACAAGATACAAGATACAAGATACAAGATACAGATACAAGATACAAGATCAAGAACAAGAACAAGATACAAGATACAAGATACAAGATACAAGATACAAGATACAAGATACAAGATACAAGATACAGATACAAGATACAAGATACAAGATACAAGATACAAGATACAAGATACAAGATACACATACAAGATACAAGATACAAGATACAAGATACAAGATACAAGATACAAGATACAAGATACAAGATACAAGATACAGATACAAGATACAAGATACAAGATACAAGATACAAGATACAAGATACAAGATACAAGATAAAGCTACAAGACTACAAGAGACAAGTACACAGATACAAGATACAAGATAAAGATACAAGATACAAAGATACAAGATACAAGATACAAAGATACAAGATACAAAGATACAAGATACAAAGATACAAAGATACAAAGATACAAAGATACAAAGATACAAAGATACAAAGATACAAGATACAAAGATACAAGATACAAAGATACAAAGATACAAAAGATACAAAGATACCAAGATACAAAGATACAAAGATACAAAGATACAAAGATACAAAGATACAAAGATACAAGATACAAGATACAAGATACAAGACAAGATAAACAAGATACAAGATACAAGATACAAGATACAAGATACAAGATACAAGATACAAGATACAAGATACAAGATACCAAGATACAAGATACAAGATACAAGATACAAGATACAAGATACAAGATACAAGATACAAGATACAAGATACAGATACAAGAGATACAAGATACAAGATACAAGATACAAGATACAAGATACAAGATACAAGATACAAGATACAAGATACAAGATACAAGATACAAGATACAAGATACAAGATACAAGATACAAGATACAAGATACAAAGATACAAGATACAAGATACAAGATACAAGATACAAGATACAAGATACAAGATACAAGATACAAGATACAAGATACAAGATACAAGATACAAGATACAAGATACAAGATACAAGATACAAGATACAAGATACAAGATACAAGATACAAGATACAATACAAGATACAAGATACAAGATACAAGATACAAGATACAAGATACAAGATACAAGATACAAGATACAAGATACAAGATACAAGATACAAGATACAAGATACAAGATACAAGATACAAGATACAAGATACAAGATACAAGATACAAGATACAAGATACAAGATACAAGATACAATACAAGATACAAGATACAAGATACAAGATACAAGATACAAGATACAAATACAAGATACAAGATAAAGATACAAGATACAAGATACAAGATACAAGATACAAGATACAAGATACAAGATACAAGATACAAGATACAAGATACAATACAAGATACAAGATACAAGATACAAATATACAAGATACAGATACAAGATACAAGATACAAGATACAAGATACAAGATACAAGAAACAAGATACAAGATACAAGATACAAGATACAAGATACAAGATACAGATACAAGATACAAGATACAAGATACAAGATACAGATACAAGATACAAGATACAAGATACAAGATACAAGATACAAGATACAAGATACAAGATACAAGATTAAGATACAAGATACAAGATACAAGATACAAGATACAAGATACAATACAAGATCAAGATACAATATACAAGATACAAGATACAAGATACAAGATACAAGATACAAGATACAAGATACAAGATACAAGATACAATACAAGATACAAGATACAAGATACAAGATACAAGATACAAGATACAAGATACAAGATACAAGATACAAGATACAAGATACAAGATACAAGATACAAGATACAAGATACAAGATACAAGATACAAGATACAAGATACAAGATACAGATACAAGATACAAGATACAAGATACAAGATACAAATACAAATACAAGATACAAGATACAAGATACAAGATACAAGATACAAGATACAAGATACAAGATACAAGATACAAGATACAAGATACAAGATACAAGATACAAGATACAAGATACAAGATACAAGATACAAGATACAAGATACAAGATACAAGATACAAGATACAAGATACAAGATACAAGATACAAGATACAAGATACAAGATACAAGATACAAGATACAAGATACAGATACAAGATACAAGATACAAGATACAAGATACAAGATACAAGATACAAGATACAAGATACAAGATACAAGATACAAGATACAAGATACAAGATACAAGATACAAGATACAAGATACAAGATACAAGATACAAGATACAAGATACAAGATACAAGATACAAGATACAAGATACAAGATACAAGATACAAGATACAAGATACAAGATACAAGATACAAGATACAAGATACAAGATACAAGATACAAGATACAAGATACAAGATACAAGATACAAGATACAAGATACAAGATACAAGATACAAGATACAAGATACAAGATACAAGATACAAGATACAAGATACAAGATACAAGATACAAGATACAAGATACAAGATACAAGATACAGATACAAGATACAAGATACAAGATACAAGATACAAGATACAAGATACAAGATACAAGATACAAGATACAAGATACAAGATACAAGATACAAGATACAAGATACAAGATACAAGATACAAGATACAAGATACAAGATACAAGATACAAGATACAAGATACAAGATACAAGATACAAGATAGATACAAGATACAAGATACAAGATACAAGATACAAGATACAAGATACAAGATACAAGATACAAGATACAAGATACAAGATACAAGATACAAGATACAAGATACAAGATACAAGATACAAGATACAAGATACAAGATACAAGATACAAGATACAAGATACAAGAAATACAAGATACAAGATACAAGATACAAGATACAAGATACAAGATACAAGATACAAGATACAAGATACAAGATACAAGATACAAGATACAAGATACAAGATACAAGATACAAGATACAAGATACAAGATACAAGATACAAGATACAAGATACAAGATACAAGATACAAGATACAAGATACAAGATACAAGATACAAGATACAAGATACAAGATACAAGATACAAGATACAAGATACAAGATACAAGATACAAGATACAAGATACAAGATACAAGATACAAGATACAAGATACAAGATACAAGATACAAGATACAAGATACAAGATACAAGATACAAGATACAAGATACAAGATACAAGATACAAGATACAAATACAAGATACAAGATACAAGATACAAGATACAAGATACAAGATACAAGATACAAGATACAAGATACAAGATACAAGATACAAGATACAAGATACAAGATACAAGATACAAGATACAAGATACAAGATACAAGATACAAGATACAAGATACAAGATACAAGATACAAGATACAAGATACAAGATACAAGATACAAGATACAAGATACAAGATACAAGATACAAGATACAAGATACAAGATACAAGATACAAGATACAAGATACAAGATACAAGATACAAGATACAAGATACAAGATACAAGATACAAGATACAAGATACAAGATACAAGATACAAGATACAAGATACAAGATACAAGATACAAGATACAAGATACAAGATACAAGATACAAGATACAAGAACAAGATACAAGATACAAGATACAAGATACAAGATACAAGATACAAGATACAAGATACAAGATACAAGATACAAGATACAAGATACAAGATACAAGATACAAGATACAAGATACAAGATACAAGATACAAGATACAAGATACAAGATACAAGATACAAGATACAAGATACAAGATACAAGATACAAGATACAAGATACAAGATACAAGATACAAGATACAAGATACAAGATACAAGATACAAGATACAAGATACAAGATACAAGATACAAGATACAAGATACAAGATACAAGATACAAGATACAAGATACAAGATACAAGATACAAGATACAAGATACAAGATACAAGATACAAGATACAAGATACACATACAAGATACAAGATACAAGATACAAGATACAAGATACAAGATACAAGATACAAGATACAAGATACAAGATACAAGATACAAGATACAAGATACAAGATACAAGATACAAGATACAAGATACAAGATACAAGATACAAGATACAAGATACAAGATAAAAGATACAAGATACAAGATACAAGATACAAGATACAAGATACAAGATACAAGATACAAGATACAAGATACAAGATACAAGATAAACAAGATACAAGATACAAGATACAAGATACAAGATACAAGATACAAGATACAAGATACAAGATACAAGATACAAGATACAAGATACAAGATACAAGATACAAGATACAAGATACAAGATACAAGATACAAGATACAAGATACAAGATACAGATACAAGATACAAGATACAAGATACAAGATACAAGATACAAGATACAAGATACAAGATACAAGATACAAGATACAGATACAAGATACAAGATACAAGATACAAGATACAAGATACAAGATACAAGATACAAGATACAAGATACAAGATACAAGATACAAGATACAAGATACAAGATACAAGATACAAGATACAAGATACAAGATACAAGATACAAGATACAAGATACAAGATACAAGATACAAGATACAAGATACAAGATACAATACAAGATACAAGATACAAGATACAAGATACAATACAGATACAAGATACAAGATACAAGATACAAGATACAGATACAAGATACAGATACAAGATACAAGATACAAGATACAAGATACAAGATACAAGATACAAGATACAAGATACAAGATACAAGATACAAGATAAAAAATACAAGATACAAGATACAAGATACAAGATACAAGATACAAGATACAAGATACAAGATACAAGATACAAGATACAAGATACAAGATACAAGATACAAGATACAAGATACAAGATACAAGATACAAGATACAAGATACAAGATACAAGATACAAGATACAAGATACAAGATACAAGATACAAGATACAAGATACAAGATACAGATACAAGATACAAGATACAAGATACAAGATACAAGATACAAGATACAAGATACAAGATACAAGATACAAGATACAAGATACAAGATACAAGATACAAGATACAAGATACAAGATACAAGATACAAGATACAAGATACAAGATACAAGATACAAGATACAAGATACAAGATACAAGATACAAGATACAAGATACAGATACAAGATACAAGATACAAGATACAAGATACAAGATACAAGATACAAGATACAAGATACAAGATACAAGATACAAGATACAAGATACAAGATACAAGATACAAGATACAAGATACAAGATACAAGATACAAGATACAAGATACAAGATACAAGATACAAGATACAAGATACAAGATACAAGATACAAGATACAAGATACAAGATACAAGATACAAGATACAAGATACAAGATACAAGATACAAGATACAAGATACAAGATACAAGATACAAGATACAAGATACAAGATACAATACAAGATACAAGATACAAGATACAAGATACAAGATACAAGATACAAGATACAAGATACAAGATACAATACAAGATACAATACAGATACAAGATACAAGATACAAGATACAAGATACAAGATACAAGATACAAGATACAAGATACAAGATACAAGATACAAGATACAAGATACAAGATACAAGATACAAGATACAAGATACAATACAAGATACAAGATACAAGATACAAGATACAAGATACAAGATACAAGATACAAGATACAAGATACAAGATACAAGATACAAGATACAAGATACAAGATACAAGATACAAGATACAAGATACAAGATACAAGATACAAGATACAAGATACAAGATACAAGATACAATACAAGATACAAGATACAAGATACAAGATACAAGATACAAGATACAAGATACAAGATACAAGATACAAGATACAAGATACAAGATACAAGATACAGATACAAGATACAGATACAAGATACAAGATACAAGATACAAGATACAAGATACAAGATACAAGATACAAGATACAAGATACAAGATACAAGATACAAGATACAAGATACAAGATACAAGATACAAGATACAGATACAAGATACAAGATACAAGATACAAGATACAAGATACAAGATACAAGATACAAGATACAAGATACAAGATACAAGATACAAGATACAAGATACAAGATACAAATACAAGATACAAGATACAAGATCAAGATACAAGATACAAGATACAAGATACAAGATACAAGATACAAGATACAAGATACAAGATACAAGATACAAGATACAAGATACAAGATACAAGATACAAGATACAAGATACAAGATACAAGATACAAGATACAAGATACAAGATACAAGATACAAGATACAAGATACAAGATACAAGATACAAGATACAAGATACAAGATACAAGATACAGATACAAGATACAAATACAAGATACAAGATACAAGATACAAGATACAAGATACAAGATACAAGATACAAGATACAAGATACAAGATACAAGATACAAGATACAAGATACAAGATACAAGATACAAGATACAAGATACAAATACAAGATACAAGATACAAGATACAACAAGATACAAGATACAAGATACAAGATACAAATACAAGATACAAGATACAAGATACAAGATACAAGATACAAGATACAATACAAGATACAATACAAGATACAAGATACAAGATACAAGATACAAGATACAAGATACAAGATACAAGATACAAGATACAAGATACAAGATACAAGATACAAGATAAACAAGATACAAGATACAAGATACAATTACAAGATACAAGATACAAGATACAAGATACAAGATACAAGATACAAGATACAATACAAAGATACAAGATACAAGATACAAGATACAAGATACAAGATACAAGATACAAGATACAAGATACAAGATACAAGATACAAGATACAAGATACAAGATACAAGATACAAGATACAAGATACAAGATACAAGATACAAGATACAAGATACAAGATACAAGATACAAGATACAAGATACAAGATACAAGATACAAGATACAAGATACAAGATACAAGATACAAGATACAAGATACAAGATACAAGATACAAGATACAAGATACAAGATACAAGATACAAGATACAAGATACAAGATACAGATACAAGATACAAGATACAAGATACAAGATACAAGATACAAGATACAAGATACAAGATACAAGATACAAGATACAAGATACAAGATACAAGATACAAGATACAAGATACAAGATACAAGATACAAGATACAAGATACAAGATACAAGATACAAGATACAAGATACAAGATACAAGATACAAGATACAAGATACAAGATACAAGATACAAGATACAAGATACAAGATACAAGATACAAGATACAAGATACAAGATACAAGATACAAGATACAAGATACAAGATACAAGATACAAGATACAAGATACAAGATACAAGATACAAGATACAAGATACAAGATACACAACAAGATACAAGATACAAGATACAAGATACAAGATACAAGATACAAGATACAAGATACAAGATACAAGATACAAGATACAAGATACAAGATACAAGATACAAGATACAAATACAGATACAAGATACAAGATACAAGATACAAGATACAAGATACAAGATACAAGATACAAGATACAAGATACAAGATACAAGATACAAGATACAAGATACAAGATACAAGATACAAGATACAAGATACAAGATACAAGATACAAGATACAAGATACAAGATACAAGATACAAGATACAAGATACAAGATACAAGATACAAGATACAAGATACAAGATACAAGATACAAGATACAAGATACAAGATACAAGATACAAGATACAAGATACAGATACAAGATACAAGATACAAGATACAGATACAATACAAGATACAAGATACAAGATACAAGATACAACAACAATACAATACAAAAACAAGATAAACAAATACAAGAGACAAAAAACAAGAACAAGATACAAGATACAAGATACAGATACAAGATACAAGATACAAGATACAAGATACAAGATACAAGATACAAGATACAAGATACAAGATACAAGATACAAGATACAAGATACAAGATACAAGATACAAGATACAAGATACAAGATACAAGATACAAGATACAAGATACAAGATACAAGATACAAGATACAAGATACAAGATACAGATACAATACAAGATACAAGATACAAGATACAAGATACAAGATACAAGATACAAGATACAAGATACAAGATACAAGATACAAGATACAAGATACAAGATACAAGATACAAGATACAAGATACAAGATACAAGATACAAGATACAAGATACAGATACAAGATACAAGATACAAGATACAAGATACAAGATACAAGATACAAGATACAAGATACAAGATACAAGATACAAGATACAAGATACAAGATACAAGATACAAGATACAAGATACAAGATACAAGATACAAGATACAAGATACAAGATACAAGATACAAGATACAAGATACAAGATACAAGATACAAGATACAAGATACAAGATACAAGATACAAGATACAAAGATACAAGATACAAGATACAAGATACAAGATACAAGATACAAGATACAAGATACAGATACAGATAAGATACAGATACAAGATACAAGATACAAGATACAAGATACAAGATACAAGATACAAGATACAAGATACAGATACAAGATACAAGATACAAGATACAAGATACAAGATACAAGATACAAGATACAAGATACAAGATACAAGATACAAGATACAAGATACAAGATACAAGATACAAGATACAAGATACAAGATACAAGATACAAGATACAAGATACAAGATACAAGATACAAGATACAAAAAAAAAGATACAAGATACAAGATACAAGATACAAGATACAAGATACAAGATACAAGATACAAGATACAAGATACAAGATACAAGATACAAGATACAAGATACAAGATACAAGATACAAGATACAAGATACAAGATACAAGATACAAGATACAAGATACAAGATACAAGATACAAGATACAAGATACAAGATACAAGATACAAGATACAAGATACAAGATACAAGATACAAGATACAAGATACAAGATACAAGATACAAGATACAAGATACAAGATACAAGATACAAGATACAAGATACAAGATACAAGATACAAGATACAAGATACAAGATACAAGATACAAGATACAAGATACAAGATACAAGATACAGATACAAGATACAAGATACAAGATACAAGATACAAGATACAAGATACAATATACAAGATACAAGATACAAGATACAAGATACAAGATACAAGATACAAGATACAAGATACAAGATACAAGATACAAGATACAAGATACAAGATACAAGATACAAGATACAAGATACAAGATACAAGATACAAATACAAGATACAAGATACAAGATACAAGATACAAGATACAAGATACAAGATACAGATACAAGATACAAGATACAAGATACAAGATACAAGATACAAGATACAAGATACAAGATACAAGATACAAGATACAAGATACAAGATACAAGATACAAGATACAAGATACAAGATACAAGATACAAGATACAAGATACAAGATACAAGATACAAGATACAAGATACAAGATACAAGATACAAGATACAAGATACAAGATACAAGATACAAGATACAAGATACAAGATACAAGATACAAGATACAAGATACAAGATACAAGATACAGATACAAGATACAAGATACAATACAAGATACAAGATACAAGATACAAGATACAAGATACAAGATACAAGATACAAGATACAAGATACAAGATACAAGATACAAGATACAAGATACAAGATACAAGATACAAGATACAAGATACAAGATACAAGATACAAGATACAAGATACAAGATACAAGATACAAGATACAAGATACAAGATACAAGATACAAGATACAAGATACAAGATACAAGATACAGATACAAGATACAAGATACAAGATACAAGATACAAGATACAAGATACAGATACAAGATACAAGATACAAGATACAAGATACAAGATACAAGATACAAGATACAAGATACAAGATACAAGATACAAGATACAAGATACAAGATACAAGATACAAGATACAAGATACAAGATACAAGATACAAGATACAAGATACAAGATACAAGATACAATACAAGATACAAGATACAAGATACAAGATACAAGATACAAGATACAAGATACAAGATACAAGATACAAGATACAAGATACAAGATACAAGATACAAGATACAAGATACAAGATACAAGACCAATACAAGATACAAGATACAAGATACAAGATACAAGATACAAGATACAAGATACAAGATACAAGATACAAGATACAAGATACAAGATACAAGATACAAGATACAAGATACAAGATACAAGATACAAGATACAAGATACAAGATACAAGATACAAGATACAAGATACAAGATACAAGATACAAGATACAAGATACAAGATACAAGATACAAGATACAAGATACAAGATACAAGATACAAGATACAAGATACAAGATACAAGATACAAGATACAAGATACAAGATACAAGATACAAGATACAAGATACAAGATACAAGATACAAGATACAAGATACAAGACAAGATACAAGATACAAGATACAAGATACAAGATACAAGATACAAGATACAAGATACAAGATACAAGATACAAGATACAAGATACAAGATACAAGATACAAGATACAAGATACAAGATACAAGATACAAGATACAAGATACAAGATACAAGATACAAGATACAAGATACAAGATACACAAGATACAAGATACAAGATACAAGATACAAGATACAAGATACAAGATACAAGATACAAGATACAAGATACAAGATACAAGATACAAGATACAAGATACAAGATACAAGATACAAGATACAAGATACAAGATACAAGATACAAGATACAAGATACAAGATACAAGATACAAGATACAAGATACAAGATACAAGATACAAGATACAAGATACAAGATACAAGATACAAGATACAAGATACAAGATACAAGATACAAGATACAAGATACAAGATACAAGATACAAGATACAAGATACAATACAAGATACAAGATACAAGATACAAGATACAAGATACAAGATACAAGATACAAGATACAAGATACAAGATACAAGATACAAGATACAAGATACAAGATACAGATACAAGATACAAGATACAAGATAATACAAGATACAAGATACAAGATACAAGATACAAGATACAAGATACAAGATACAAGATACAAGATACAAGATACAAGATACAAGATACAAGATACAAGATACAATATACAAGATACAAGATACAAGATACAAGATACAAGATACAAGATACAAGATACAAGATACAAGATACAAGATACAAGATACAAGATACAAGATACAAGATACAAGATACAAGATACAAGATACAAGATACAAGATACAAGATACAAGATACAAGATACAAGATACAAGATACAAGATACAAGATACAAGATACAAGATACAAGATACAAGATACAAGATACAAGATACAAGATACAAGATACAAGATACAAGATACAAGATACAAGATACAAGATACAAGATACAAGATACAAGATACAAGATACAAGATACAAGATACAAGATACAAGATACAAGATACAAGATACAAGATACAAGATACAAGATACAAGATACAAGATACAAGATACAAGATACAAGATACAAGATACAAGATACAAGATACAAGATACAAGATACAAGATACAAGATACAAGATACAAGATACAAGATACAAGATACAAGATACAAGATACAAGATACAAGATACAAGATACAAGATACAAGATACAAGATACAAGATACAAGATACAAGATACAAGATACAAGATACAAGATACAAGATACAAGATACAAGATACAAGATACAAGATACAAGATACAAGATACAAGATACAAGATACAAGATACAAGATACAAGATACAAGATACAAGATACAAGATACAAGATACAAGATACAAGATACAAGATACAAGATACAAGATACAAGATACAAGATACAAGATACAAGATACAAGATACAAGATACAAGATACAAGATACAAGATACAAGATACAAGATACAAGATACAAGATACAAGATACAAGATACAAGATACAAGATACAAGATACAAGATACAAGATACAAGATACAAGATACAAGATACAAGATACAAGATACAAGATACAAGATACAAGATACAAGATACAAGATACAAGATACAAGATACAAGATACAAGATACAAGATACAAGATACAAGATACAAGATACAAGATACAAGATACAAGATACAAGATACAAGATACAAGATACAAGATACAAGATACAAGATACAAGATACAAGATACAAGATACAAGATACAAGATACAAGATACAAGATACAAGATACAAGATACAAGATACAAGATACAAGATACAGATACAAGATACAAGATACAAGATACAAGATACAAGATACAAGATACAAGATACAAGATACAAGATACAAGATACAAGATACAAGATACAAGATACAAGATACAAGATACAAGATACAAGATACAAGATACAAGATACAAGATACAAGATACAAGATACAAGATACAAGATACAAGATACAAGATACAAGATACAAGATACAAGATACAAGATACAAGATACAAGATACAAGATACAAGATACAAGATACAAGATACAAGATACAAGATACAAGATACAAGATACAAGATACAAGATACAAGATACAAGATACAAGATACAAGATACAAGATACAAGATACAAGATACAGATACAAGATACAAGATACAAGATACAAGATACAAGATACAAGATACAAGATACAAGATACAAGATACAAGATACAAGATACAAGATACAAGATACAAGATACAAGATACAAGATACAAGATACAAGATACAATACAAGATACAAGATACAAGATACAAGATACAAGATACAAGATACAAGATACAAGATACAAGATACAAGATACAAGATACAAGATACAAGATACAAGATACAAGATACAAGATACAAGATACAAGATACAAGATACAAGATACAAGATACAAGATACAAGATACAAGATACAAGATACAAGATACAAGATACAAGATACAAGATACAAGATACAAGATACAAGATACAAGATACAAGATACAAGATACAAGATACAAGATACAAGATACAAGATACAAGATACAAGATACAAGATACAAGATACAAGATACAAGATACAAGATACAAGATACAAGATACAAGATACAAGATACAAGATACAAGATACAAGATACAAGATACAAGATACAAGATACAAGATACAAGATACAAGATACAAGATACAAGATACAAGATACAAGATACAAGATACAAGATACAAGATACAAGATACAAGATACAAGATACAAGATACAAGATACAAGATACAAGATACAAGATACAAGATACAAGATACAAGATACAAGATACAAGATACAAGATACAAGATACAAGATACAAGATACAAGATACAAGATACAAGATACAAGATACAAGATACAAGATACAAGATACAAGATACAAGATACAAGATACAAGATACAAGATACAAGATACAAGATACAAGATACAAGATACAAGATACAAGATACAAGATACAAGATACAAGATACAAGATACAAGATACAAGATACAAGATACAAGATACAAGATACAAGATACAAGATACAAGATACAAGATACAAGATACAAGATACAAGATACAAGATACAAGATACAAGATACAAGATACAAGATACAAGATACAAGATACAAGATACAAGATACAAGATACAAGATACAAGATACAAGATACAAGATACAAGATACAAGATACAAGATACAAGATACAAGATACAAGATACAAGATACAAGATACAAGATACAAGATACAAGATACAAGATACAAGATACAAGATACAAGATACAAGATACAAGATACAAGATACAAGATACAAGATACAAGATACAAGATACAAGATACAAGATACAAGATACAAGATACAAGATACAAGATACAAGATACAAGATACAAGATACAAGATACAAGATACAAGATACAAGATACAAGATACAAGATACAAGATACAAGATACAAGATACAAGATACAAGATACAAGATACAAGATACAAGATACAAGATACAAGATACAAGATACAAGATACAAGATACAAGATACAAGATACAGATACAAGATACAAGATACAAGATACAAGATACAAGATACAAGATACAAGATACAAGATACAAGATACAAGATACAAGATACAAGATACAAGATACAAGATACAAGATACAAGATACAAGATACAAGATACAAGATACAAGATACAAGATACAAGATACAAGATACAAGATACAAGATACAAGATACAAGATACAAGATACAAGATACAAGATACAAGATACAAGATACAAGATACAAGATACAAGATACAAGATACAAGATACAAGATACAAGATACAAGATACAAGATACAAGATACAAGATACAAGATACAAGATACAAGATACAAGATACAAGATACAAGATACAAGATACAAGATACAAGATACAAGATACAAGATACAAGATACAAGATACAAGATACAAGATACAAGATACAAGATACAAGATACAAGATACAAGATACAAGATACAAGATACAAGATACAAGATACAAGATACAAGATACAAGATACAAGATACAAGATACAAGATACAAGATACAAGATACAAGATACAAGATACAAGATACAAGATACAAGATACAAGATACAAGATACAAGATACAAGATACAAGATACAAGATACAAGATACAAGATACAAGATACAAGATACAAGATACAAGATACAATACAAGATACAAGATACAAGATACAAGATACAAGATACAAGATACAAGATACAAGATACAAGATACAAGATACAAGATACAAGATACAAGATACAAGATACAAGATACAAGATACAAGATACAAGATACAAGATACAAGATACAAGATACAAGATACAAGATACAAGATACAAGATACAAGATACAAGATACAAGATACAAGATACAAGATACAAGATACAAGATACAAGATACAAGATACAAGATACAAGATACAAGATACAAGATACAAGATACAAGATACAAGATACAAGATACAAGATACAAGATACAAGATACAAGATACAAGATACAAGATACAAGATACAAGATACAAGATACAAGATACAAGATACAAGATACAAGATACAAGATACAAGATACAAGATACAAGATACAAGATACAAGATACAAGATACAAGATACAAGATACAAGATACAAGATACAAGATACAAGATACAAGATACAAGATACAATACAAGATACAAGATACAAGATACAAGATACAAGATACAAGATACAAGATACAAGATACAAGATACAAGATACAAGATACAAGATACAAGATACAAGATACAAGATACAAGATACAAGATACAAGATACAAGATACAAGATACAAGATACAAGATACAAGATACAAGATACAAGATACAAGATACAAGATACAAGATACAAGATACAAGATACAAGATACAAGATACAAGATACAAGATACAAGATACAAGATACAAGATACAAGATACAAGATACAAGATACAAGATACAAGATACAAGATACAAGATACAAGATACAAGATACAAGATACAAGATACAAGATACAAGATACAAGATACAAGATACAAGATACAAGATACAAGATACAAGATACAAGATACAAGATACAAGATACAAGATACAAGATACAAGATACAAGATACAAGATACAAGATACAAGATACAAGATACAAGATACAAGATACAAGATACAAGATACAAGATACAAGATACAAGATACAAGATACAAGATACAAGATACAAGATACAAGATACAAGATACAAGATACAAGATACAAGATACAAGATACAAGATACAAGATACAAGATACAAGATACAAGATACAAGATACAAGATACAAGATACAAGATACAAGATACAAGATACAAGATACAAGATACAAGATACAAGATACAAGATACAAGATACAAGATACAAGATACAAGATACAAGATACAAGATACAAGATACAAGATACAAGATACAAGATACAAGATACAAGATACAAGATACAAGATACAAGATACAAGATACAAGATACAAGATACAAGATACAAGATACAAGATACAAGATACAAGATACAAGATACAAGATACAAGATACAAGATACAAGATACAAGATACAAGATACAAGATACAAGATACAAGATACAAGATACAAGATACAAGATACAAGATACAAGATACAAGATACAAGATACAAGATACAAGATACAAGATACAAGATACAAGATACAAGATACAAGATACAAGATACAAGATACAAGATACAAGATACAAGATACAAGATACAAGATACAAGATACAAGATACAAGATACAAGATACAAGATACAAGATACAAGATACAAGATACAAGATACAAGATACAAGATACAAGATACAAGATACAAGATACAAGATACAAGATACAAGATACAAGATACAAGATACAAGATACAAGATACAAGATACAAGATACAAGATACAAGATACAAGATACAAGATACAAGATACAAGATACAAGATACAAGATACAAGATACAAGATACAAGATACAAGATACAAGATACAAGATACAAGATACAAGATACAAGATACAAGATACAAGATACAAGATACAAGATACAAGATACAAGATACAAGATACAAGATACAAGATACAAGATACAAGATACAAGATACAAGATACAAGATACAAGATACAAGATACAAGATACAAGATACAAGATACAAGATACAAGATACAAGATACAAGATACAAGATACAAGATACAAGATACAAGATACAAGATACAAGATACAAGATACAAGATACAAGATACAAGATACAAGATACAAGATACAAGATACAAGATACAAGATACAAGATACAAGATACAAGATACAAGATACAAGATACAAGATACAAGATACAAGATACAAGATACAAGATACAAGATACAAGATACAAGATACAAGATACAAGATACAAGATACAAGATACAAGATACAAGATACAAGATACAAGATACAAGATACAAGATACAAGATACAAGATACAAGATACAAGATACAAGATACAAGATACAAGATACAAGATACAAGATACAAGATACAAGATACAAGATACAAGATACAAGATACAAGATACAAGATACAAGATACAAGATACAAGATACAAGATACAAGATACAAGATACAAGATACAAGATACAAGATACAAGATACAAGATACAAGATACAAGATACAAGATACAAGATACAAGATACAAGATACAAGATACAAGATACAAGATACAAGATACAAGATACAAGATACAAGATACAAGATACAAGATACAAGATACAAGATACAAGATACAAGATACAAGATACAAGATACAAGATACAAGATACAAGATACAAGATACAAGATACAAGATACAAGATACAAGATACAAGATACAAGATACAAGATACAAGATACAAGATACAAGATACAAGATACAAGATACAAGATACAAGATACAAGATACAAGATACAAGATACAAGATACAAGATACAAGATACAAGATACAAGATACAAGATACAAGATACAAGATACAAGATACAAGATACAAGATACAAGATACAAGATACAAGATACAAGATACAAGATACAAGATACAAGATACAAGATACAAGATACAAGATACAAGATACAAGATACAAGATACAAGATACAAGATACAAGATACAAGATACAAGATACAAGATACAAGATACAAGATACAAGATACAAGATACAAGATACAAGATACAAGATACAAGATACAAGATACAAGATACAAGATACAAGATACAAGATACAAGATACAAGATACAAGATACAAGATACAAGATACAAGATACAAGATACAAGATACAAGATACAAGATACAAGATACAAGATACAAGATACAAGATACAAGATACAAGATACAAGATACAAGATACAAGATACAAGATACAAGATACAAGATACAAGATACAAGATACAAGATACAAGATACAAGATACAAGATACAAGATACAAGATACAAGATACAAGATACAAGATACAAGATACAAGATACAAGATACAAGATACAAGATACAAGATACAAGATACAAGATACAAGATACAAGATACAAGATACAAGATACAAGATACAAGATACAAGATACAAGATACAAGATACAAGATACAAGATACAAGATACAAGATACAAGATACAAGATACAAGATACAAGATACAAGATACAAGATACAAGATACAAGATACAAGATACAAGATACAAGATACAAGATACAAGATACAAGATACAAGATACAAGATACAAGATACAAGATACAAGATACAAGATACAAGATACAAGATACAAGATACAAGATACAAGATACAAGATACAAGATACAAGATACAAGATACAAGATACAAGATACAAGATACAAGATACAAGATACAAGATACAAGATACAAGATACAAGATACAAGATACAAGATACAAGATACAAGATACAAGATACAAGATACAAGATACAAGATACAAGATACAAGATACAAGATACAAGATACAAGATACAAGATACAAGATACAAGATACAAGATACAAGATACAAGATACAAGATACAAGATACAAGATACAAGATACAAGATACAAGATACAAGATACAAGATACAAGATACAAGATACAAGATACAAGATACAAGATACAAGATACAAGATACAAGATACAAGATACAAGATACAAGATACAAGATACAAGATACAAGATACAAGATACAAGATACAAGATACAAGATACAAGATACAAGATACAAGATACAAGATACAAGATACAAGATACAAGATACAAGATACAAGATACAAGATACAAGATACAAGATACAAGATACAAGATACAAGATACAAGATACAAGATACAAGATACAAGATACAAGATACAAGATACAAGATACAAGATACAAGATACAAGATACAAGATACAAGATACAAGATACAAGATACAAGATACAAGATACAAGATACAAGATACAAGATACAAGATACAAGATACAAGATACAAGATACAAGATACAAGATACAAGATACAAGATACAAGATACAAGATACAAGATACAAGATACAAGATACAAGATACAAGATACAAGATACAAGATACAAGATACAAGATACAAGATACAAGATACAAGATACAAGATACAAGATACAAGATACAAGATACAAGATACAAGATACAAGATACAAGATACAAGATACAAGATACAAGATACAAGATACAAGATACAAGATACAAGATACAAGATACAAGATACAAGATACAAGATACAAGATACAAGATACAAGATACAAGATACAAGATACAAGATACAAGATACAAGATACAAGATACAAGATACAAGATACAAGATACAAGATACAAGATACAAGATACAAGATACAAGATACAAGATACAAGATACAAGATACAAGATACAAGATACAAGATACAAGATACAAGATACAAGATACAAGATACAAGATACAAGATACAAGATACAAGATACAAGATACAAGATACAAGATACAAGATACAAGATACAAGATACAAGATACAAGATACAAGATACAAGATACAAGATACAAGATACAAGATACAAGATACAAGATACAAGATACAAGATACAAGATACAAGATACAAGATACAAGATACAAGATACAAGATACAAGATACAAGATACAAGATACAAGATACAAGATACAAGATACAAGATACAAGATACAAGATACAAGATACAAGATACAAGATACAAGATACAAGATACAAGATACAAGATACAAGATACAAGATACAAGATACAAGATACAAGATACAAGATACAAGATACAAGATACAAGATACAAGATACAAGATACAAGATACAAGATACAAGATACAAGATACAAGATACAAGATACAAGATACAAGATACAAGATACAAGATACAAGATACAAGATACAAGATACAAGATACAAGATACAAGATACAAGATACAAGATACAAGATACAAGATACAAGATACAAGATACAAGATACAAGATACAAGATACAAGATACAAGATACAAGATACAAGATACAAGATACAAGATACAAGATACAAGATACAAGATACAAGATACAAGATACAAGATACAAGATACAAGATACAAGATACAAGATACAAGATACAAGATACAAGATACAAGATACAAGATACAAGATACAAGATACAAGATACAAGATACAAGATACAAGATACAAGATACAAGATACAAGATACAAGATACAAGATACAAGATACAAGATACAAGATACAAGATACAAGATACAAGATACAAGATACAAGATACAAGATACAAGATACAAGATACAAGATACAAGATACAAGATACAAGATACAAGATACAAGATACAAGATACAAGATACAAGATACAAGATACAAGATACAAGATACAAGATACAAGATACAAGATACAAGATACAAGATACAAGATACAAGATACAAGATACAAGATACAAGATACAAGATACAAGATACAAGATACAAGATACAAGATACAAGATACAAGATACAAGATACAAGATACAAGATACAAGATACAAGATACAAGATACAAGATACAAGATACAAGATACAAGATACAAGATACAAGATACAAGATACAAGATACAAGATACAAGATACAAGATACAAGATACAAGATACAAGATACAAGATACAAGATACAAGATACAAGATACAAGATACAAGATACAAGATACAAGATACAAGATACAAGATACAAGATACAAGATACAAGATACAAGATACAAGATACAAGATACAAGATACAAGATACAAGATACAAGATACAAGATACAAGATACAAGATACAAGATACAAGATACAAGATACAAGATACAAGATACAAGATACAAGATACAAGATACAAGATACAAGATACAAGATACAAGATACAAGATACAAGATACAAGATACAAGATACAAGATACAAGATACAAGATACAAGATACAAGATACAAGATACAAGATACAAGATACAAGATACAAGATACAAGATACAAGATACAAGATACAAGATACAAGATACAAGATACAAGATACAAGATACAAGATACAAGATACAAGATACAAGATACAAGATACAAGATACAAGATACAAGATACAAGATACAAGATACAAGATACAAGATACAAGATACAAGATACAAGATACAAGATACAAGATACAAGATACAAGATACAAGATACAAGATACAAGATACAAGATACAAGATACAAGATACAAGATACAAGATACAAGATACAAGATACAAGATACAAGATACAAGATACAAGATACAAGATACAAGATACAAGATACAAGATACAAGATACAAGATACAAGATACAAGATACAAGATACAAGATACAAGATACAAGATACAAGATACAAGATACAAGATACAAGATACAAGATACAAGATACAAGATACAAGATACAAGATACAAGATACAAGATACAAGATACAAGATACAAGATACAAGATACAAGATACAAGATACAAGATACAAGATACAAGATACAAGATACAAGATACAAGATACAAGATACAAGATACAAGATACAAGATACAAGATACAAGATACAAGATACAAGATACAAGATACAAGATACAAGATACAAGATACAAGATACAAGATACAAGATACAAGATACAAGATACAAGATACAAGATACAAGATACAAGATACAAGATACAAGATACAAGATACAAGATACAAGATACAAGATACAAGATACAAGATACAAGATACAAGATACAAGATACAAGATACAAGATACAAGATACAAGATACAAGATACAAGATACAAGATACAAGATACAAGATACAAGATACAAGATACAAGATACAAGATACAAGATACAAGATACAAGATACAAGATACAAGATACAAGATACAAGATACAAGATACAAGATACAAGATACAAGATACAAGATACAAGATACAAGATACAAGATACAAGATACAAGATACAAGATACAAGATACAAGATACAAGATACAAGATACAAGATACAAGATACAAGATACAAGATACAAGATACAAGATACAAGATACAAGATACAAGATACAAGATACAAGATACAAGATACAAGATACAAGATACAAGATACAAGATACAAGATACAAGATACAAGATACAAGATACAAGATACAAGATACAAGATACAAGATACAAGATACAAGATACAAGATACAAGATACAAGATACAAGATACAAGATACAAGATACAAGATACAAGATACAAGATACAAGATACAAGATACAAGATACAAGATACAAGATACAAGATACAAGATACAAGATACAAGATACAAGATACAAGATACAAGATACAAGATACAAGATACAAGATACAAGATACAAGATACAAGATACAAGATACAAGATACAAGATACAAGATACAAGATACAAGATACAAGATACAAGATACAAGATACAAGATACAAGATACAAGATACAAGATACAAGATACAAGATACAAGATACAAGATACAAGATACAAGATACAAGATACAAGATACAAGATACAAGATACAAGATACAAGATACAAGATACAAGATACAAGATACAAGATACAAGATACAAGATACAAGATACAAGATACAAGATACAAGATACAAGATACAAGATACAAGATACAAGATACAAGATACAAGATACAAGATACAAGATACAAGATACAAGATACAAGATACAAGATACAAGATACAAGATACAAGATACAAGATACAAGATACAAGATACAAGATACAAGATACAAGATACAAGATACAAGATACAAGATACAAGATACAAGATACAAGATACAAGATACAAGATACAAGATACAAGATACAAGATACAAGATACAAGATACAAGATACAAGATACAAGATACAAGATACAAGATACAAGATACAAGATACAAGATACAAGATACAAGATACAAGATACAAGATACAAGATACAAGATACAAGATACAAGATACAAGATACAAGATACAAGATACAAGATACAAGATACAAGATACAAGATACAAGATACAAGATACAAGATACAAGATACAAGATACAAGATACAAGATACAAGATACAAGATACAAGATACAAGATACAAGATACAAGATACAAGATACAAGATACAAGATACAAGATACAAGATACAAGATACAAGATACAAGATACAAGATACAAGATACAAGATACAAGATACAAGATACAAGATACAAGATACAAGATACAAGATACAAGATACAAGATACAAGATACAAGATACAAGATACAAGATACAAGATACAAGATACAAGATACAAGATACAAGATACAAGATACAAGATACAAGATACAAGATACAAGATACAAGATACAAGATACAAGATACAAGATACAAGATACAAGATACAAGATACAAGATACAAGATACAAGATACAAGATACAAGATACAAGATACAAGATACAAGATACAAGATACAAGATACAAGATACAAGATACAAGATACAAGATACAAGATACAAGATACAAGATACAAGATACAAGATACAAGATACAAGATACAAGATACAAGATACAAGATACAAGATACAAGATACAAGATACAAGATACAAGATACAAGATACAAGATACAAGATACAAGATACAAGATACAAGATACAAGATACAAGATACAAGATACAAGATACAAGATACAAGATACAAGATACAAGATACAAGATACAAGATACAAGATACAAGATACAAGATACAAGATACAAGATACAAGATACAAGATACAAGATACAAGATACAAGATACAAGATACAAGATACAAGATACAAGATACAAGATACAAGATACAAGATACAAGATACAAGATACAAGATACAAGATACAAGATACAAGATACAAGATACAAGATACAAGATACAAGATACAAGATACAAGATACAAGATACAAGATACAAGATACAAGATACAAGATACAAGATACAAGATACAAGATACAAGATACAAGATACAAGATACAAGATACAAGATACAAGATACAAGATACAAGATACAAGATACAAGATACAAGATACAAGATACAAGATACAAGATACAAGATACAAGATACAAGATACAAGATACAAGATACAAGATACAAGATACAAGATACAAGATACAAGATACAAGATACAAGATACAAGATACAAGATACAAGATACAAGATACAAGATACAAGATACAAGATACAAGATACAAGATACAAGATACAAGATACAAGATACAAGATACAAGATACAAGATACAAGATACAAGATACAAGATACAAGATACAAGATACAAGATACAAGATACAAGATACAAGATACAAGATACAAGATACAAGATACAAGATACAAGATACAAGATACAAGATACAAGATACAAGATACAAGATACAAGATACAAGATACAAGATACAAGATACAAGATACAAGATACAAGATACAAGATACAAGATACAAGATACAAGATACAAGATACAAGATACAAGATACAAGATACAAGATACAAGATACAAGATACAAGATACAAGATACAAGATACAAGATACAAGATACAAGATACAAGATACAAGATACAAGATACAAGATACAAGATACAAGATACAAGATACAAGATACAAGATACAAGATACAAGATACAAGATACAAGATACAAGATACAAGATACAAGATACAAGATACAAGATACAAGATACAAGATACAAGATACAAGATACAAGATACAAGATACAAGATACAAGATACAAGATACAAGATACAAGATACAAGATACAAGATACAAGATACAAGATACAAGATACAAGATACAAGATACAAGATACAAGATACAAGATACAAGATACAAGATACAAGATACAAGATACAAGATACAAGATACAAGATACAAGATACAAGATACAAGATACAAGATACAAGATACAAGATACAAGATACAAGATACAAGATACAAGATACAAGATACAAGATACAAGATACAAGATACAAGATACAAGATACAAGATACAAGATACAAGATACAAGATACAAGATACAAGATACAAGATACAAGATACAAGATACAAGATACAAGATACAAGATACAAGATACAAGATACAAGATACAAGATACAAGATACAAGATACAAGATACAAGATACAAGATACAAGATACAAGATACAAGATACAAGATACAAGATACAAGATACAAGATACAAGATACAAGATACAAGATACAAGATACAAGATACAAGATACAAGATACAAGATACAAGATACAAGATACAAGATACAAGATACAAGATACAAGATACAAGATACAAGATACAAGATACAAGATACAAGATACAAGATACAAGATACAAGATACAAGATACAAGATACAAGATACAAGATACAAGATACAAGATACAAGATACAAGATACAAGATACAAGATACAAGATACAAGATACAAGATACAAGATACAAGATACAAGATACAAGATACAAGATACAAGATACAAGATACAAGATACAAGATACAAGATACAAGATACAAGATACAAGATACAAGATACAAGATACAAGATACAAGATACAAGATACAAGATACAAGATACAAGATACAAGATACAAGATACAAGATACAAGATACAAGATACAAGATACAAGATACAAGATACAAGATACAAGATACAAGATACAAGATACAAGATACAAGATACAAGATACAAGATACAAGATACAAGATACAAGATACAAGATACAAGATACAAGATACAAGATACAAGATACAAGATACAAGATACAAGATACAAGATACAAGATACAAGATACAAGATACAAGATACAAGATACAAGATACAAGATACAAGATACAAGATACAAGATACAAGATACAAGATACAAGATACAAGATACAAGATACAAGATACAAGATACAAGATACAAGATACAAGATACAAGATACAAGATACAAGATACAAGATACAAGATACAAGATACAAGATACAAGATACAAGATACAAGATACAAGATACAAGATACAAGATACAAGATACAAGATACAAGATACAAGATACAAGATACAAGATACAAGATACAAGATACAAGATACAAGATACAAGATACAAGATACAAGATACAAGATACAAGATACAAGATACAAGATACAAGATACAAGATACAAGATACAAGATACAAGATACAAGATACAAGATACAAGATACAAGATACAAGATACAAGATACAAGATACAAGATACAAGATACAAGATACAAGATACAAGATACAAGATACAAGATACAAGATACAAGATACAAGATACAAGATACAAGATACAAGATACAAGATACAAGATACAAGATACAAGATACAAGATACAAGATACAAGATACAAGATACAAGATACAAGATACAAGATACAAGATACAAGATACAAGATACAAGATACAAGATACAAGATACAAGATACAAGATACAAGATACAAGATACAAGATACAAGATACAAGATACAAGATACAAGATACAAGATACAAGATACAAGATACAAGATACAAGATACAAGATACAAGATACAAGATACAAGATACAAGATACAAGATACAAGATACAAGATACAAGATACAAGATACAAGATACAAGATACAAGATACAAGATACAAGATACAAGATACAAGATACAAGATACAAGATACAAGATACAAGATACAAGATACAAGATACAAGATACAAGATACAAGATACAAGATACAAGATACAAGATACAAGATACAAGATACAAGATACAAGATACAAGATACAAGATACAAGATACAAGATACAAGATACAAGATACAAGATACAAGATACAAGATACAAGATACAAGATACAAGATACAAGATACAAGATACAAGATACAAGATACAAGATACAAGATACAAGATACAAGATACAAGATACAAGATACAAGATACAAGATACAAGATACAAGATACAAGATACAAGATACAAGATACAAGATACAAGATACAAGATACAAGATACAAGATACAAGATACAAGATACAAGATACAAGATACAAGATACAAGATACAAGATACAAGATACAAGATACAAGATACAAGATACAAGATACAAGATACAAGATACAAGATACAAGATACAAGATACAAGATACAAGATACAAGATACAAGATACAAGATACAAGATACAAGATACAAGATACAAGATACAAGATACAAGATACAAGATACAAGATACAAGATACAAGATACAAGATACAAGATACAAGATACAAGATACAAGATACAAGATACAAGATACAAGATACAAGATACAAGATACAAGATACAAGATACAAGATACAAGATACAAGATACAAGATACAAGATACAAGATACAAGATACAAGATACAAGATACAAGATACAAGATACAAGATACAAGATACAAGATACAAGATACAAGATACAAGATACAAGATACAAGATACAAGATACAAGATACAAGATACAAGATACAAGATACAAGATACAAGATACAAGATACAAGATACAAGATACAAGATACAAGATACAAGATACAAGATACAAGATACAAGATACAAGATACAAGATACAAGATACAAGATACAAGATACAAGATACAAGATACAAGATACAAGATACAAGATACAAGATACAAGATACAAGATACAAGATACAAGATACAAGATACAAGATACAAGATACAAGATACAAGATACAAGATACAAGATACAAGATACAAGATACAAGATACAAGATACAAGATACAAGATACAAGATACAAGATACAAGATACAAGATACAAGATACAAGATACAAGATACAAGATACAAGATACAAGATACAAGATACAAGATACAAGATACAAGATACAAGATACAAGATACAAGATACAAGATACAAGATACAAGATACAAGATACAAGATACAAGATACAAGATACAAGATACAAGATACAAGATACAAGATACAAGATACAAGATACAAGATACAAGATACAAGATACAAGATACAAGATACAAGATACAAGATACAAGATACAAGATACAAGATACAAGATACAAGATACAAGATACAAGATACAAGATACAAGATACAAGATACAAGATACAAGATACAAGATACAAGATACAAGATACAAGATACAAGATACAAGATACAAGATACAAGATACAAGATACAAGATACAAGATACAAGATACAAGATACAAGATACAAGATACAAGATACAAGATACAAGATACAAGATACAAGATACAAGATACAAGATACAAGATACAAGATACAAGATACAAGATACAAGATACAAGATACAAGATACAAGATACAAGATACAAGATACAAGATACAAGATACAAGATACAAGATACAAGATACAAGATACAAGATACAAGATACAAGATACAAGATACAAGATACAAGATACAAGATACAAGATACAAGATACAAGATACAAGATACAAGATACAAGATACAAGATACAAGATACAAGATACAAGATACAAGATACAAGATACAAGATACAAGATACAAGATACAAGATACAAGATACAAGATACAAGATACAAGATACAAGATACAAGATACAAGATACAAGATACAAGATACAAGATACAAGATACAAGATACAAGATACAAGATACAAGATACAAGATACAAGATACAAGATACAAGATACAAGATACAAGATACAAGATACAAGATACAAGATACAAGATACAAGATACAAGATACAAGATACAAGATACAAGATACAAGATACAAGATACAAGATACAAGATACAAGATACAAGATACAAGATACAAGATACAAGATACAAGATACAAGATACAAGATACAAGATACAAGATACAAGATACAAGATACAAGATACAAGATACAAGATACAAGATACAAGATACAAGATACAAGATACAAGATACAAGATACAAGATACAAGATACAAGATACAAGATACAAGATACAAGATACAAGATACAAGATACAAGATACAAGATACAAGATACAAGATACAAGATACAAGATACAAGATACAAGATACAAGATACAAGATACAAGATACAAGATACAAGATACAAGATACAAGATACAAGATACAAGATACAAGATACAAGATACAAGATACAAGATACAAGATACAAGATACAAGATACAAGATACAAGATACAAGATACAAGATACAAGATACAAGATACAAGATACAAGATACAAGATACAAGATACAAGATACAAGATACAAGATACAAGATACAAGATACAAGATACAAGATACAAGATACAAGATACAAGATACAAGATACAAGATACAAGATACAAGATACAAGATACAAGATACAAGATACAAGATACAAGATACAAGATACAAGATACAAGATACAAGATACAAGATACAAGATACAAGATACAAGATACAAGATACAAGATACAAGATACAAGATACAAGATACAAGATACAAGATACAAGATACAAGATACAAGATACAAGATACAAGATACAAGATACAAGATACAAGATACAAGATACAAGATACAAGATACAAGATACAAGATACAAGATACAAGATACAAGATACAAGATACAAGATACAAGATACAAGATACAAGATACAAGATACAAGATACAAGATACAAGATACAAGATACAAGATACAAGATACAAGATACAAGATACAAGATACAAGATACAAGATACAAGATACAAGATACAAGATACAAGATACAAGATACAAGATACAAGATACAAGATACAAGATACAAGATACAAGATACAAGATACAAGATACAAGATACAAGATACAAGATACAAGATACAAGATACAAGATACAAGATACAAGATACAAGATACAAGATACAAGATACAAGATACAAGATACAAGATACAAGATACAAGATACAAGATACAAGATACAAGATACAAGATACAAGATACAAGATACAAGATACAAGATACAAGATACAAGATACAAGATACAAGATACAAGATACAAGATACAAGATACAAGATACAAGATACAAGATACAAGATACAAGATACAAGATACAAGATACAAGATACAAGATACAAGATACAAGATACAAGATACAAGATACAAGATACAAGATACAAGATACAAGATACAAGATACAAGATACAAGATACAAGATACAAGATACAAGATACAAGATACAAGATACAAGATACAAGATACAAGATACAAGATACAAGATACAAGATACAAGATACAAGATACAAGATACAAGATACAAGATACAAGATACAAGATACAAGATACAAGATACAAGATACAAGATACAAGATACAAGATACAAGATACAAGATACAAGATACAAGATACAAGATACAAGATACAAGATACAAGATACAAGATACAAGATACAAGATACAAGATACAAGATACAAGATACAAGATACAAGATACAAGATACAAGATACAAGATACAAGATACAAGATACAAGATACAAGATACAAGATACAAGATACAAGATACAAGATACAAGATACAAGATACAAGATACAAGATACAAGATACAAGATACAAGATACAAGATACAAGATACAAGATACAAGATACAAGATACAAGATACAAGATACAAGATACAAGATACAAGATACAAGATACAAGATACAAGATACAAGATACAAGATACAAGATACAAGATACAAGATACAAGATACAAGATACAAGATACAAGATACAAGATACAAGATACAAGATACAAGATACAAGATACAAGATACAAGATACAAGATACAAGATACAAGATACAAGATACAAGATACAAGATACAAGATACAAGATACAAGATACAAGATACAAGATACAAGATACAAGATACAAGATACAAGATACAAGATACAAGATACAAGATACAAGATACAAGATACAAGATACAAGATACAAGATACAAGATACAAGATACAAGATACAAGATACAAGATACAAGATACAAGATACAAGATACAAGATACAAGATACAAGATACAAGATACAAGATACAAGATACAAGATACAAGATACAAGATACAAGATACAAGATACAAGATACAAGATACAAGATACAAGATACAAGATACAAGATACAAGATACAAGATACAAGATACAAGATACAAGATACAAGATACAAGATACAAGATACAAGATACAAGATACAAGATACAAGATACAAGATACAAGATACAAGATACAAGATACAAGATACAAGATACAAGATACAAGATACAAGATACAAGATACAAGATACAAGATACAAGATACAAGATACAAGATACAAGATACAAGATACAAGATACAAGATACAAGATACAAGATACAAGATACAAGATACAAGATACAAGATACAAGATACAAGATACAAGATACAAGATACAAGATACAAGATACAAGATACAAGATACAAGATACAAGATACAAGATACAAGATACAAGATACAAGATACAAGATACAAGATACAAGATACAAGATACAAGATACAAGATACAAGATACAAGATACAAGATACAAGATACAAGATACAAGATACAAGATACAAGATACAAGATACAAGATACAAGATACAAGATACAAGATACAAGATACAAGATACAAGATACAAGATACAAGATACAAGATACAAGATACAAGATACAAGATACAAGATACAAGATACAAGATACAAGATACAAGATACAAGATACAAGATACAAGATACAAGATACAAGATACAAGATACAAGATACAAGATACAAGATACAAGATACAAGATACAAGATACAAGATACAAGATACAAGATACAAGATACAAGATACAAGATACAAGATACAAGATACAAGATACAAGATACAAGATACAAGATACAAGATACAAGATACAAGATACAAGATACAAGATACAAGATACAAGATACAAGATACAAGATACAAGATACAAGATACAAGATACAAGATACAAGATACAAGATACAAGATACAAGATACAAGATACAAGATACAAGATACAAGATACAAGATACAAGATACAAGATACAAGATACAAGATACAAGATACAAGATACAAGATACAAGATACAAGATACAAGATACAAGATACAAGATACAAGATACAAGATACAAGATACAAGATACAAGATACAAGATACAAGATACAAGATACAAGATACAAGATACAAGATACAAGATACAAGATACAAGATACAAGATACAAGATACAAGATACAAGATACAAGATACAAGATACAAGATACAAGATACAAGATACAAGATACAAGATACAAGATACAAGATACAAGATACAAGATACAAGATACAAGATACAAGATACAAGATACAAGATACAAGATACAAGATACAAGATACAAGATACAAGATACAAGATACAAGATACAAGATACAAGATACAAGATACAAGATACAAGATACAAGATACAAGATACAAGATACAAGATACAAGATACAAGATACAAGATACAAGATACAAGATACAAGATACAAGATACAAGATACAAGATACAAGATACAAGATACAAGATACAAGATACAAGATACAAGATACAAGATACAAGATACAAGATACAAGATACAAGATACAAGATACAAGATACAAGATACAAGATACAAGATACAAGATACAAGATACAAGATACAAGATACAAGATACAAGATACAAGATACAAGATACAAGATACAAGATACAAGATACAAGATACAAGATACAAGATACAAGATACAAGATACAAGATACAAGATACAAGATACAAGATACAAGATACAAGATACAAGATACAAGATACAAGATACAAGATACAAGATACAAGATACAAGATACAAGATACAAGATACAAGATACAAGATACAAGATACAAGATACAAGATACAAGATACAAGATACAAGATACAAGATACAAGATACAAGATACAAGATACAAGATACAAGATACAAGATACAAGATACAAGATACAAGATACAAGATACAAGATACAAGATACAAGATACAAGATACAAGATACAAGATACAAGATACAAGATACAAGATACAAGATACAAGATACAAGATACAAGATACAAGATACAAGATACAAGATACAAGATACAAGATACAAGATACAAGATACAAGATACAAGATACAAGATACAAGATACAAGATACAAGATACAAGATACAAGATACAAGATACAAGATACAAGATACAAGATACAAGATACAAGATACAAGATACAAGATACAAGATACAAGATACAAGATACAAGATACAAGATACAAGATACAAGATACAAGATACAAGATACAAGATACAAGATACAAGATACAAGATACAAGATACAAGATACAAGATACAAGATACAAGATACAAGATACAAGATACAAGATACAAGATACAAGATACAAGATACAAGATACAAGATACAAGATACAAGATACAAGATACAAGATACAAGATACAAGATACAAGATACAAGATACAAGATACAAGATACAAGATACAAGATACAAGATACAAGATACAAGATACAAGATACAAGATACAAGATACAAGATACAAGATACAAGATACAAGATACAAGATACAAGATACAAGATACAAGATACAAGATACAAGATACAAGATACAAGATACAAGATACAAGATACAAGATACAAGATACAAGATACAAGATACAAGATACAAGATACAAGATACAAGATACAAGATACAAGATACAAGATACAAGATACAAGATACAAGATACAAGATACAAGATACAAGATACAAGATACAAGATACAAGATACAAGATACAAGATACAAGATACAAGATACAAGATACAAGATACAAGATACAAGATACAAGATACAAGATACAAGATACAAGATACAAGATACAAGATACAAGATACAAGATACAAGATACAAGATACAAGATACAAGATACAAGATACAAGATACAAGATACAAGATACAAGATACAAGATACAAGATACAAGATACAAGATACAAGATACAAGATACAAGATACAAGATACAAGATACAAGATACAAGATACAAGATACAAGATACAAGATACAAGATACAAGATACAAGATACAAGATACAAGATACAAGATACAAGATACAAGATACAAGATACAAGATACAAGATACAAGATACAAGATACAAGATACAAGATACAAGATACAAGATACAAGATACAAGATACAAGATACAAGATACAAGATACAAGATACAAGATACAAGATACAAGATACAAGATACAAGATACAAGATACAAGATACAAGATACAAGATACAAGATACAAGATACAAGATACAAGATACAAGATACAAGATACAAGATACAAGATACAAGATACAAGATACAAGATACAAGATACAAGATACAAGATACAAGATACAAGATACAAGATACAAGATACAAGATACAAGATACAAGATACAAGATACAAGATACAAGATACAAGATACAAGATACAAGATACAAGATACAAGATACAAGATACAAGATACAAGATACAAGATACAAGATACAAGATACAAGATACAAGATACAAGATACAAGATACAAGATACAAGATACAAGATACAAGATACAAGATACAAGATACAAGATACAAGATACAAGATACAAGATACAAGATACAAGATACAAGATACAAGATACAAGATACAAGATACAAGATACAAGATACAAGATACAAGATACAAGATACAAGATACAAGATACAAGATACAAGATACAAGATACAAGATACAAGATACAAGATACAAGATACAAGATACAAGATACAAGATACAAGATACAAGATACAAGATACAAGATACAAGATACAAGATACAAGATACAAGATACAAGATACAAGATACAAGATACAAGATACAAGATACAAGATACAAGATACAAGATACAAGATACAAGATACAAGATACAAGATACAAGATACAAGATACAAGATACAAGATACAAGATACAAGATACAAGATACAAGATACAAGATACAAGATACAAGATACAAGATACAAGATACAAGATACAAGATACAAGATACAAGATACAAGATACAAGATACAAGATACAAGATACAAGATACAAGATACAAGATACAAGATACAAGATACAAGATACAAGATACAAGATACAAGATACAAGATACAAGATACAAGATACAAGATACAAGATACAAGATACAAGATACAAGATACAAGATACAAGATACAAGATACAAGATACAAGATACAAGATACAAGATACAAGATACAAGATACAAGATACAAGATACAAGATACAAGATACAAGATACAAGATACAAGATACAAGATACAAGATACAAGATACAAGATACAAGATACAAGATACAAGATACAAGATACAAGATACAAGATACAAGATACAAGATACAAGATACAAGATACAAGATACAAGATACAAGATACAAGATACAAGATACAAGATACAAGATACAAGATACAAGATACAAGATACAAGATACAAGATACAAGATACAAGATACAAGATACAAGATACAAGATACAAGATACAAGATACAAGATACAAGATACAAGATACAAGATACAAGATACAAGATACAAGATACAAGATACAAGATACAAGATACAAGATACAAGATACAAGATACAAGATACAAGATACAAGATACAAGATACAAGATACAAGATACAAGATACAAGATACAAGATACAAGATACAAGATACAAGATACAAGATACAAGATACAAGATACAAGATACAAGATACAAGATACAAGATACAAGATACAAGATACAAGATACAAGATACAAGATACAAGATACAAGATACAAGATACAAGATACAAGATACAAGATACAAGATACAAGATACAAGATACAAGATACAAGATACAAGATACAAGATACAAGATACAAGATACAAGATACAAGATACAAGATACAAGATACAAGATACAAGATACAAGATACAAGATACAAGATACAAGATACAAGATACAAGATACAAGATACAAGATACAAGATACAAGATACAAGATACAAGATACAAGATACAAGATACAAGATACAAGATACAAGATACAAGATACAAGATACAAGATACAAGATACAAGATACAAGATACAAGATACAAGATACAAGATACAAGATACAAGATACAAGATACAAGATACAAGATACAAGATACAAGATACAAGATACAAGATACAAGATACAAGATACAAGATACAAGATACAAGATACAAGATACAAGATACAAGATACAAGATACAAGATACAAGATACAAGATACAAGATACAAGATACAAGATACAAGATACAAGATACAAGATACAAGATACAAGATACAAGATACAAGATACAAGATACAAGATACAAGATACAAGATACAAGATACAAGATACAAGATACAAGATACAAGATACAAGATACAAGATACAAGATACAAGATACAAGATACAAGATACAAGATACAAGATACAAGATACAAGATACAAGATACAAGATACAAGATACAAGATACAAGATACAAGATACAAGATACAAGATACAAGATACAAGATACAAGATACAAGATACAAGATACAAGATACAAGATACAAGATACAAGATACAAGATACAAGATACAAGATACAAGATACAAGATACAAGATACAAGATACAAGATACAAGATACAAGATACAAGATACAAGATACAAGATACAAGATACAAGATACAAGATACAAGATACAAGATACAAGATACAAGATACAAGATACAAGATACAAGATACAAGATACAAGATACAAGATACAAGATACAAGATACAAGATACAAGATACAAGATACAAGATACAAGATACAAGATACAAGATACAAGATACAAGATACAAGATACAAGATACAAGATACAAGATACAAGATACAAGATACAAGATACAAGATACAAGATACAAGATACAAGATACAAGATACAAGATACAAGATACAAGATACAAGATACAAGATACAAGATACAAGATACAAGATACAAGATACAAGATACAAGATACAAGATACAAGATACAAGATACAAGATACAAGATACAAGATACAAGATACAAGATACAAGATACAAGATACAAGATACAAGATACAAGATACAAGATACAAGATACAAGATACAAGATACAAGATACAAGATACAAGATACAAGATACAAGATACAAGATACAAGATACAAGATACAAGATACAAGATACAAGATACAAGATACAAGATACAAGATACAAGATACAAGATACAAGATACAAGATACAAGATACAAGATACAAGATACAAGATACAAGATACAAGATACAAGATACAAGATACAAGATACAAGATACAAGATACAAGATACAAGATACAAGATACAAGATACAAGATACAAGATACAAGATACAAGATACAAGATACAAGATACAAGATACAAGATACAAGATACAAGATACAAGATACAAGATACAAGATACAAGATACAAGATACAAGATACAAGATACAAGATACAAGATACAAGATACAAGATACAAGATACAAGATACAAGATACAAGATACAAGATACAAGATACAAGATACAAGATACAAGATACAAGATACAAGATACAAGATACAAGATACAAGATACAAGATACAAGATACAAGATACAAGATACAAGATACAAGATACAAGATACAAGATACAAGATACAAGATACAAGATACAAGATACAAGATACAAGATACAAGATACAAGATACAAGATACAAGATACAAGATACAAGATACAAGATACAAGATACAAGATACAAGATACAAGATACAAGATACAAGATACAAGATACAAGATACAAGATACAAGATACAAGATACAAGATACAAGATACAAGATACAAGATACAAGATACAAGATACAAGATACAAGATACAAGATACAAGATACAAGATACAAGATACAAGATACAAGATACAAGATACAAGATACAAGATACAAGATACAAGATACAAGATACAAGATACAAGATACAAGATACAAGATACAAGATACAAGATACAAGATACAAGATACAAGATACAAGATACAAGATACAAGATACAAGATACAAGATACAAGATACAAGATACAAGATACAAGATACAAGATACAAGATACAAGATACAAGATACAAGATACAAGATACAAGATACAAGATACAAGATACAAGATACAAGATACAAGATACAAGATACAAGATACAAGATACAAGATACAAGATACAAGATACAAGATACAAGATACAAGATACAAGATACAAGATACAAGATACAAGATACAAGATACAAGATACAAGATACAAGATACAAGATACAAGATACAAGATACAAGATACAAGATACAAGATACAAGATACAAGATACAAGATACAAGATACAAGATACAAGATACAAGATACAAGATACAAGATACAAGATACAAGATACAAGATACAAGATACAAGATACAAGATACAAGATACAAGATACAAGATACAAGATACAAGATACAAGATACAAGATACAAGATACAAGATACAAGATACAAGATACAAGATACAAGATACAAGATACAAGATACAAGATACAAGATACAAGATACAAGATACAAGATACAAGATACAAGATACAAGATACAAGATACAAGATACAAGATACAAGATACAAGATACAAGATACAAGATACAAGATACAAGATACAAGATACAAGATACAAGATACAAGATACAAGATACAAGATACAAGATACAAGATACAAGATACAAGATACAAGATACAAGATACAAGATACAAGATACAAGATACAAGATACAAGATACAAGATACAAGATACAAGATACAAGATACAAGATACAAGATACAAGATACAAGATACAAGATACAAGATACAAGATACAAGATACAAGATACAAGATACAAGATACAAGATACAAGATACAAGATACAAGATACAAGATACAAGATACAAGATACAAGATACAAGATACAAGATACAAGATACAAGATACAAGATACAAGATACAAGATACAAGATACAAGATACAAGATACAAGATACAAGATACAAGATACAAGATACAAGATACAAGATACAAGATACAAGATACAAGATACAAGATACAAGATACAAGATACAAGATACAAGATACAAGATACAAGATACAAGATACAAGATACAAGATACAAGATACAAGATACAAGATACAAGATACAAGATACAAGATACAAGATACAAGATACAAGATACAAGATACAAGATACAAGATACAAGATACAAGATACAAGATACAAGATACAAGATACAAGATACAAGATACAAGATACAAGATACAAGATACAAGATACAAGATACAAGATACAAGATACAAGATACAAGATACAAGATACAAGATACAAGATACAAGATACAAGATACAAGATACAAGATACAAGATACAAGATACAAGATACAAGATACAAGATACAAGATACAAGATACAAGATACAAGATACAAGATACAAGATACAAGATACAAGATACAAGATACAAGATACAAGATACAAGATACAAGATACAAGATACAAGATACAAGATACAAGATACAAGATACAAGATACAAGATACAAGATACAAGATACAAGATACAAGATACAAGATACAAGATACAAGATACAAGATACAAGATACAAGATACAAGATACAAGATACAAGATACAAGATACAAGATACAAGATACAAGATACAAGATACAAGATACAAGATACAAGATACAAGATACAAGATACAAGATACAAGATACAAGATACAAGATACAAGATACAAGATACAAGATACAAGATACAAGATACAAGATACAAGATACAAGATACAAGATACAAGATACAAGATACAAGATACAAGATACAAGATACAAGATACAAGATACAAGATACAAGATACAAGATACAAGATACAAGATACAAGATACAAGATACAAGATACAAGATACAAGATACAAGATACAAGATACAAGATACAAGATACAAGATACAAGATACAAGATACAAGATACAAGATACAAGATACAAGATACAAGATACAAGATACAAGATACAAGATACAAGATACAAGATACAAGATACAAGATACAAGATACAAGATACAAGATACAAGATACAAGATACAAGATACAAGATACAAGATACAAGATACAAGATACAAGATACAAGATACAAGATACAAGATACAAGATACAAGATACAAGATACAAGATACAAGATACAAGATACAAGATACAAGATACAAGATACAAGATACAAGATACAAGATACAAGATACAAGATACAAGATACAAGATACAAGATACAAGATACAAGATACAAGATACAAGATACAAGATACAAGATACAAGATACAAGATACAAGATACAAGATACAAGATACAAGATACAAGATACAAGATACAAGATACAAGATACAAGATACAAGATACAAGATACAAGATACAAGATACAAGATACAAGATACAAGATACAAGATACAAGATACAAGATACAAGATACAAGATACAAGATACAAGATACAAGATACAAGATACAAGATACAAGATACAAGATACAAGATACAAGATACAAGATACAAGATACAAGATACAAGATACAAGATACAAGATACAAGATACAAGATACAAGATACAAGATACAAGATACAAGATACAAGATACAAGATACAAGATACAAGATACAAGATACAAGATACAAGATACAAGATACAAGATACAAGATACAAGATACAAGATACAAGATACAAGATACAAGATACAAGATACAAGATACAAGATACAAGATACAAGATACAAGATACAAGATACAGATACAAGATACAAGATACAAGATACAAGATACAAGATACAAGATACAAGATACAAGATACAAGATACAAGATACAAGATACAAGATACAAGATACAAGATACAAGATACAAGATACAAGATACAAGATACAAGATACAAGATACAAGATACAAGATACAAGATACAAGATACAAGATACAAGATACAAGATACAAGATACAAGATACAAGATACAAGATACAAGATACAAGATACAAGATACAAGATACAAGATACAAGATACAAGATACAAGATACAAGATACAAGATACAAGATACAAGATACAAGATACAAGATACAAGATACAAGATACAAGATACAAGATACAAGATACAAGATACAAGATACAAGATACAAGATACAAGATACAAGATACAAGATACAAGATACAAGATACAAGATACAAGATACAAGATACAAGATACAAGATACAAGATACAAGATACAAGATACAAGATACAAGATACAAGATACAAGATACAAGATACAAGATACAAGATACAAGATACAAGATACAAGATACAAGATACAAGATACAAGATACAAGATACAAGATACAAGATACAAGATACAAGATACAAGATACAAGATACAAGATACAAGATACAAGATACAAGATACAAGATACAAGATACAAGATACAAGATACAAGATACAAGATACAAGATACAAGATACAAGATACAAGATACAAGATACAAGATACAAGATACAAGATACAAGATACAAGATACAAGATACAAGATACAAGATACAAGATACAAGATACAAGATACAAGATACAAGATACAAGATACAAGATACAAGATACAAGATACAAGATACAAGATACAAGATACAAGATACAAGATACAAGATACAAGATACAAGATACAAGATACAAGATACAAGATACAAGATACAAGATACAAGATACAAGATACAAGATACAAGATACAAGATACAAGATACAAGATACAAGATACAAGATACAAGATACAAGATACAAGATACAAGATACAAGATACAAGATACAAGATACAAGATACAAGATACAAGATACAAGATACAAGATACAAGATACAAGATACAAGATACAAGATACAAGATACAAGATACAAGATACAAGATACAAGATACAAGATACAAGATACAAGATACAAGATACAAGATACAAGATACAAGATACAAGATACAAGATACAAGATACAAGATACAAGATACAAGATACAAGATACAAGATACAAGATACAAGATACAAGATACAAGATACAAGATACAAGATACAAGATACAAGATACAAGATACAAGATACAAGATACAAGATACAAGATACAAGATACAAGATACAAGATACAAGATACAAGATACAAGATACAAGATACAAGATACAAGATACAAGATACAAGATACAAGATACAAGATACAAGATACAAGATACAAGATACAAGATACAAGATACAAGATACAAGATACAAGATACAAGATACAAGATACAAGATACAAGATACAAGATACAAGATACAAGATACAAGATACAAGATACAAGATACAAGATACAAGATACAAGATACAAGATACAAGATACAAGATACAAGATACAAGATACAAGATACAAGATACAAGATACAAGATACAAGATACAAGATACAAGATACAAGATACAAGATACAAGATACAAGATACAAGATACAAGATACAAGATACAAGATACAAGATACAAGATACAAGATACAAGATACAAGATACAAGATACAAGATACAAGATACAAGATACAAGATACAAGATACAAGATACAAGATACAAGATACAAGATACAAGATACAAGATACAAGATACAAGATACAAGATACAAGATACAAGATACAAGATACAAGATACAAGATACAAGATACAAGATACAAGATACAAGATACAAGATACAAGATACAAGATACAAGATACAAGATACAAGATACAAGATACAAGATACAAGATACAAGATACAAGATACAAGATACAAGATACAAGATACAAGATACAAGATACAAGATACAAGATACAAGATACAAGATACAAGATACAAGATACAAGATACAAGATACAAGATACAAGATACAAGATACAAGATACAAGATACAAGATACAAGATACAAGATACAAGATACAAGATACAAGATACAAGATACAAGATACAAGATACAAGATACAAGATACAAGATACAAGATACAAGATACAAGATACAAGATACAAGATACAAGATACAAGATACAAGATACAAGATACAAGATACAAGATACAAGATACAAGATACAAGATACAAGATACAAGATACAAGATACAAGATACAAGATACAAGATACAAGATACAAGATACAAGATACAAGATACAAGATACAAGATACAAGATACAAGATACAAGATACAAGATACAAGATACAAGATACAAGATACAAGATACAAGATACAAGATACAAGATACAAGATACAAGATACAAGATACAAGATACAAGATACAAGATACAAGATACAAGATACAAGATACAAGATACAAGATACAAGATACAAGATACAAGATACAAGATACAAGATACAAGATACAAGATACAAGATACAAGATACAAGATACAAGATACAAGATACAAGATACAAGATACAAGATACAAGATACAAGATACAAGATACAAGATACAAGATACAAGATACAAGATACAAGATACAAGATACAAGATACAAGATACAAGATACAAGATACAAGATACAAGATACAAGATACAAGATACAAGATACAAGATACAAGATACAAGATACAAGATACAAGATACAAGATACAAGATACAAGATACAAGATACAAGATACAAGATACAAGATACAAGATACAAGATACAAGATACAAGATACAAGATACAAGATACAAGATACAAGATACAAGATACAAGATACAAGATACAAGATACAAGATACAAGATACAAGATACAAGATACAAGATACAAGATACAAGATACAAGATACAAGATACAAGATACAAGATACAAGATACAAGATACAAGATACAAGATACAAGATACAAGATACAAGATACAAGATACAAGATACAAGATACAAGATACAAGATACAAGATACAAGATACAAGATACAAGATACAAGATACAAGATACAAGATACAAGATACAAGATACAAGATACAAGATACAAGATACAAGATACAAGATACAAGATACAAGATACAAGATACAAGATACAAGATACAAGATACAAGATACAAGATACAAGATACAAGATACAAGATACAAGATACAAGATACAAGATACAAGATACAAGATACAAGATACAAGATACAAGATACAAGATACAAGATACAAGATACAAGATACAAGATACAAGATACAAGATACAAGATACAAGATACAAGATACAAGATACAAGATACAAGATACAAGATACAAGATACAAGATACAAGATACAAGATACAAGATACAAGATACAAGATACAAGATACAAGATACAAGATACAAGATACAAGATACAAGATACAAGATACAAGATACAAGATACAAGATACAAGATACAAGATACAAGATACAAGATACAAGATACAAGATACAAGATACAAGATACAAGATACAAGATACAAGATACAAGATACAAGATACAAGATACAAGATACAAGATACAAGATACAAGATACAAGATACAAGATACAAGATACAAGATACAAGATACAAGATACAAGATACAAGATACAAGATACAAGATACAAGATACAAGATACAAGATACAAGATACAAGATACAAGATACAAGATACAAGATACAAGATACAAGATACAAGATACAAGATACAAGATACAAGATACAAGATACAAGATACAAGATACAAGATACAAGATACAAGATACAAGATACAAGATACAAGATACAAGATACAAGATACAAGATACAAGATACAAGATACAAGATACAAGATACAAGATACAAGATACAAGATACAAGATACAAGATACAAGATACAAGATACAAGATACAAGATACAAGATACAAGATACAAGATACAAGATACAAGATACAAGATACAAGATACAAGATACAAGATACAAGATACAAGATACAAGATACAAGATACAAGATACAAGATACAAGATACAAGATACAAGATACAAGATACAAGATACAAGATACAAGATACAAGATACAAGATACAAGATACAAGATACAAGATACAAGATACAAGATACAAGATACAAGATACAAGATACAAGATACAAGATACAAGATACAAGATACAAGATACAAGATACAAGATACAAGATACAAGATACAAGATACAAGATACAAGATACAAGATACAAGATACAAGATACAAGATACAAGATACAAGATACAAGATACAAGATACAAGATACAAGATACAAGATACAAGATACAAGATACAAGATACAAGATACAAGATACAAGATACAAGATACAAGATACAAGATACAAGATACAAGATACAAGATACAAGATACAAGATACAAGATACAAGATACAAGATACAAGATACAAGATACAAGATACAAGATACAAGATACAAGATACAAGATACAAGATACAAGATACAAGATACAAGATACAAGATACAAGATACAAGATACAAGATACAAGATACAAGATACAAGATACAAGATACAAGATACAAGATACAAGATACAAGATACAAGATACAAGATACAAGATACAAGATACAAGATACAAGATACAAGATACAAGATACAAGATACAAGATACAAGATACAAGATACAAGATACAAGATACAAGATACAAGATACAAGATACAAGATACAAGATACAAGATACAAGATACAAGATACAAGATACAAGATACAAGATACAAGATACAAGATACAAGATACAAGATACAAGATACAAGATACAAGATACAAGATACAAGATACAAGATACAAGATACAAGATACAAGATACAAGATACAAGATACAAGATACAAGATACAAGATACAAGATACAAGATACAAGATACAAGATACAAGATACAAGATACAAGATACAAGATACAAGATACAAGATACAAGATACAAGATACAAGATACAAGATACAAGATACAAGATACAAGATACAAGATACAAGATACAAGATACAAGATACAAGATACAAGATACAAGATACAAGATACAAGATACAAGATACAAGATACAAGATACAAGATACAAGATACAAGATACAAGATACAAGATACAAGATACAAGATACAAGATACAAGATACAAGATACAAGATACAAGATACAAGATACAAGATACAAGATACAAGATACAAGATACAAGATACAAGATACAAGATACAAGATACAAGATACAAGATACAAGATACAAGATACAAGATACAAGATACAAGATACAAGATACAAGATACAAGATACAAGATACAAGATACAAGATACAAGATACAAGATACAAGATACAAGATACAAGATACAAGATACAAGATACAAGATACAAGATACAAGATACAAGATACAAGATACAAGATACAAGATACAAGATACAAGATACAAGATACAAGATACAAGATACAAGATACAAGATACAAGATACAAGATACAAGATACAAGATACAAGATACAAGATACAAGATACAAGATACAAGATACAAGATACAAGATACAAGATACAAGATACAAGATACAAGATACAAGATACAAGATACAAGATACAAGATACAAGATACAAGATACAAGATACAAGATACAGATACAAGATACAAGATACAAGATACAAGATACAAGATACAAGATACAAGATACAAGATACAAGATACAAGATACAAGATACAAGATACAAGATACAAGATACAAGATACAAGATACAAGATACAAGATACAAGATACAAGATACAAGATACAAGATACAAGATACAAGATACAAGATACAAGATACAAGATACAAGATACAAGATACAAGATACAAGATACAAGATACAAGATACAAGATACAAGATACAAGATACAAGATACAAGATACAAGATACAAGATACAAGATACAAGATACAAGATACAAGATACAAGATACAAGATACAAGATACAAGATACAAGATACAAGATACAAGATACAAGATACAAGATACAAGATACAAGATACAAGATACAAGATACAAGATACAAGATACAAGATACAAGATACAAGATACAAGATACAAGATACAAGATACAAGATACAAGATACAAGATACAAGATACAAGATACAAGATACAAGATACAAGATACAAGATACAAGATACAAGATACAAGATACAAGATACAAGATACAAGATACAAGATACAAGATACAAGATACAAGATACAAGATACAAGATACAAGATACAAGATACAAGATACAAGATACAAGATACAAGATACAAGATACAAGATACAAGATACAAGATACAAGATACAAGATACAAGATACAAGATACAAGATACAAGATACAAGATACAAGATACAAGATACAAGATACAAGATACAAGATACAAGATACAAGATACAAGATACAAGATACAAGATACAAGATACAAGATACAAGATACAAGATACAAGATACAAGATACAAGATACAAGATACAAGATACAAGATACAAGATACAAGATACAAGATACAAGATACAAGATACAAGATACAAGATACAAGATACAAGATACAAGATACAAGATACAAGATACAAGATACAAGATACAAGATACAAGATACAAGATACAAGATACAAGATACAAGATACAAGATACAAGATACAAGATACAAGATACAAGATACAAGATACAAGATACAAGATACAAGATACAAGATACAAGATACAAGATACAAGATACAAGATACAAGATACAAGATACAAGATACAAGATACAAGATACAAGATACAAGATACAAGATACAAGATACAAGATACAAGATACAAGATACAAGATACAAGATACAAGATACAAGATACAAGATACAAGATACAAGATACAAGATACAAGATACAAGATACAAGATACAAGATACAAGATACAAGATACAAGATACAAGATACAAGATACAAGATACAAGATACAAGATACAAGATACAAGATACAAGATACAAGATACAAGATACAAGATACAAGATACAAGATACAAGATACAAGATACAAGATACAAGATACAAGATACAAGATACAAGATACAAGATACAAGATACAAGATACAAGATACAAGATACAAGATACAAGATACAAGATACAAGATACAAGATACAAGATACAAGATACAAGATACAAGATACAAGATACAAGATACAAGATACAAGATACAAGATACAAGATACAAGATACAAGATACAAGATACAAGATACAAGATACAAGATACAAGATACAAGATACAAGATACAAGATACAAGATACAAGATACAAGATACAAGATACAAGATACAAGATACAAGATACAAGATACAAGATACAAGATACAAGATACAAGATACAAGATACAAGATACAAGATACAAGATACAAGATACAAGATACAAGATACAAGATACAAGATACAAGATACAAGATACAAGATACAAGATACAAGATACAAGATACAAGATACAAGATACAAGATACAAGATACAAGATACAAGATACAAGATACAAGATACAAGATACAAGATACAAGATACAAGATACAAGATACAAGATACAAGATACAAGATACAAGATACAAGATACAAGATACAAGATACAAGATACAAGATACAAGATACAAGATACAAGATACAAGATACAAGATACAAGATACAAGATACAAGATACAAGATACAAGATACAAGATACAAGATACAAGATACAAGATACAAGATACAAGATACAAGATACAAGATACAAGATACAAGATACAAGATACAAGATACAAGATACAAGATACAAGTTGAAATGAATCAGTTCAAATGAACCAGCTCAAATGAACCGGTTCAAAAGAACTATTTCAAATAAATCAGTTCAAATGAACAAGTTCAAATGAACCAGTTCCAATGAACAAGTTCAAATGAACTAGTTCAAATGAACAAGTTCAAATGAACCAGCTCAAATGAACAAGTTCAAATGAACCAGCTCAAATGAACCAGCTCAAATGAACCAGTTTAAATGAACTATTTCAAATGAATCAGTTCAAGTGAACCAGTTCAAATGAAACAGTTCAAATGAACTAGTTTAAATGAAAAAGTTCACATGAACCAGTTCAAATGAACAAGTTCAAATGAATCAGTTAAGATGAACCAGTTCAAATAAACCAGTTTAAATGAACTAGTTCAAACGAACCAGTTCAACCAGCTCAAATGAACCAGCTCAAATGAATCAATTCCAATGAACTATTTCAAATGAAGTAGTTCAATGAACCAGCTCAAAAAAACCAGTTCAAATGAACTATTTCGAATGAACTAGTTCAAATGAACTAGTTCAAATGAACAAGTTCAAATGAACCAGCTCAAATGAACAAGTTCAAATGAACCAGCTCAAATGAACCAGCTCAAATGAACCAGTTTAAATGAAGCTCAAATGAACCAGTTCAAATGAACTATTTCAAACGAAGTAGTTCAAATGAACCAGCTCAATTTAACCAGTTCAAATGAACGAGTTCAAATGAACTATTTCAAATGAATCAGTTCAAGTGAACCAGTTCAAATGAAACAGTTCAAATGAACTAGTTTAAATGAAAAAGTTCACATGAACCAGTTCAAATGAACAAGTTCAAATGAATCAGTTAAGATGAACCAGTTCAAATAAACCAGTTTAAATGAACTAGTTCAAACGAACCAGTTCAACCAGCTCAAATGAATCAATTCCAATGAACTATTTCAAATGAAGTAGTTCAAATGAACCAGCTCAAAAAAACCAGTTCAAATGAACTATTTCGAATGAACTAGTTCAAATGAACTAGTTCAAATGAAGTAGTTCCAATGAACCAGTTCAAATGAACCAGTTCTAATGAACTATTTCAAATGATGCAGTTCATATGAACCAGATGAAATGAACCAGTTAAAATGAACCAGTTCGAAAGAAATAGTTCAAATGATCTAGTTCAAATGAACAAGTTCAAATGAAGCAGTTCAAATGAACCAGTTCAAATGAAATATTTCAAATGTAGTAGTTCAACTGAACCAGCTCAAATGAACCAGTTCAAATGAACCAGTTCGAAAGAGCTATTTCAAATGAAGTAGTTCAAATGAACCAACTCAAATGAACCAGTTCAAATGAACTATTTCATATGGAGCAGTTCAAATGAAGTAATTCATATGCACCACATGAAATTAACCAGTTAAAATGAATCAGTGCGAATGAACTAGTTCAAATGATCTAGTTCAAATGAACAAGTTCAAATGAAGCAGTTCAAATGAACAAGCTTAAATGAAGCAGTTCAAACGAACCAGTTCAAATGAACTATTTCAAATGAAGTAATTCATATGAACCAGATGAAATGAACCAGTTAAAATGAACCAGTTCGAATAAACTAGTTTAAATGATCTAGTTCAAACGAACAAGTTCAAATGAACCAGTTCAAATGAACCAGTTCAAATGAAATATTTCAAATGTATTAGTTCAAATGAACCAGCTCAAATGAACCAGTTCAAATGAACCAGTTCGAAAGAGCTATTTCAAATGAAGTAGTTCAAATGAACCAACTCAAATGAACCAGTTCAAATGAACTATTTCATATGGAGCAGTTCAAATGAAGTAATTCATATGCACCACATGAAATTAACCAGTTAAAATGAATCAGTGCGAATGAACTAGTTCAAATGATCTAGTTCAAATGAACAAGTTCAAATGAAGCAGTTCAAATGAACAAGCTTAAATGAAGCAGTTCAAACGAACCAGTTCAAATGAACTATTTCAAATGAAGTAATTCATATGAACCAGATGAAATGAACCAGTTAAAATGAACCAGTTCGAATAAACTAGTTTAAATGATCTAGTTCAAACGAACAAGTTCAAATGAACCAGTTCAAATGAACCAGTTCAAATGAAATATTTCAAATGTATTAGTTCAAATGAACCGGCTCAAATGAACCAGTTCAAATGAACCAGTTCGAAAGAACTATTTCAAATGAAGTAGTTCAAATGAACCAACTCAAACGAACCAGTTAAAATGATCTAGTTCAAATAAACAAGTTCAAATGAACTAGTTCAAATGAAGTAGTTCAAATGAACCAGTTATAATGAACTATTTCAAATGATGTAGGTCAAATGAACAAGCTCAAATGAAGCAGTTCAAACGAACCAGTTCAAATGAACTATTTCAAATGAAGTAATTCATATGAACAAGATGAAATGAACCAGTTAAAATGAACCAGTTCGAATGAACTAGTTCAAATGATCTAGTTCAAATGAACAAGTTCGAATGAACAAGTTCAAATGAAGCAGTTCAAATGAACCAGTTCAAATGAAATATTTCAAATGTAGTAGTTCAAATGAACCAGCTCAAATGAACCAGTTCAAATGAACCAGTTCGAAAGAACTATTTCAAATGAAGTAGTTCAAATGAACCAACTCAATTGAACCAGTTCAAATGAACCATTTCATATGAAGCAGTTCAAATGAACTATTTCAAATGAAGTAATTCATATGCACCACAAGAAATTAACCAGTTAAAATGAATCAGTGCGAATGAACTAGTTCAAATGATCTAGTTCAAATGAACAAGTTCAAATGAAGCAGTTCAAATGAACAAGATTAAATGAAGCAGTTCAAACGAACCAGTTCAAATGAACTATTTCAAATGAAGTCATTCATATGAACCAGATGAAATGAACCAGTTAAAATGAACCAGTTCGAATAAACTAGTTTAAATGATCTAGTTCAAACGAACAAGTTCAAATGAAGCAGTTCAAATGAAATATTTCAAATGTATTAGTTCAATGAACCAGCTCAAATGAACCAGTTCAAATGAACCAGTTCGAAAGAACTATTTCAAATGAAGTAGTTCAAATGAACCAACTCAAACGAACCAGTTAAAATGATCTAGTTCAAATAAACAAGTTCAAATGAACTAGTTCAAATGAAGTAGTTCAAATGAACCAGTTCAAATGAACCAGTTATAATGAACTATTTCAAATGATGTAGTTCAAATGAACAAGCTCAAATGAAGCAGTTCAAACGAACCAGTTCAAATGAACTATTTCAAATGAAGTAATTCATATGAACCAGATGAAATGAACCAGTTAAAATGAACCAGTTCGAATGAATTAGTTCAAATGATCTAGTTCAAATGAACAAGTTCAAATAAAGCAGTTCAAATGAACCAGTTCAAATGAAATATTTCAAATGTAGTAGTTCAAATGAACCAGCTCAAATGAACCAGTTCAAATGAACCAGTTCGAAAGAACTATTTCAAATGAAGTAGTTCAAATGAACCAACTCAAATGAACCAGTTCAAATGAACTATTTCATATGAAGCAGTTCAAATGAAGTAATTCATATGCACCACATGAAATTAACCAGTTAAAATGAATCAGTGCGAATGAACTAGTTCAAATGATCTAGTTCAAATGAACAAGTTCAAATGAAGCAGTTCAAATGAACAAGCTTAAATGAAGCAGTTCAAACGAACCAGTTCAAATGAACTATTTCAAATGAAGTAATTCATATGAACCAGATGAAATGAACCAGTTAAAATGAACCAGTTCGAATAAACTAGTTTAAATGATCTAGTTCAAACGAACAAGTTCAAATGAACCAGTTCAAATGAACCAGTTCAAATGAAATATTTCAAATGTATTAGTTCAAATGAACCAGCTCAAATGAACCAGTTCAAATGAACCAGTTCGAAAGAACTATTTCAAATGAAGTAGTTCAAATGAACCAACTCAAACGAACCAGTTAAAATGATCTAGTTCAAATAAACAAGTTCAAATGAATTAGTTCAAATGAAGTAGTTCAAATGAACCAGTTATAATGAACTATTTCAAATGATGTAGGTCAAATGAACAAGCTCAAATGAAGCAGTTCAAACGAACCAGTTCAAATGAACTATTTCAAATGAAGTAATTCATATGAACAAGATGAAATGAACCAGTTAAAATGAACCAGTTCGAATGAACTAGTTCAAATGATCTAGTTCAAATGAACAAGTTCGAATGAACAAGTTCAAATGAAGCAGTTCAAATGAACCAGTTCAAATGAAATATTTCAAATGTAGTAGTTCAAATGAACCAGCTCAAATGAACCAGTTCAAATGAACCAGTTCGAAAGAACTATTTCAAATGAAGTAGTTCAAATGAACCAACTCAATTGAACCAGTTCAAATGAACCATTTCATATGAAGCAGTTCAAATGAACTATTTCAAATGAAGTAATTCATATGCACCACAAGAAATTAACCAGTTAAAATGAATCAGTGCGAATGAACTAGTTCAAATGATCTAGTTCAAATGAACAAGTTCAAATGAAGCAGTTCAAATGAACAAGCTTAAATGAAGCAGTTCAAACGAACCAGTTCAAATGAACTATTTCAAATGAAGTCATTCATATGAACCAGATGAAATGAACCAGTTAAAATGAACCAGTTCGAATAAACTAGTTTAAATGATCTAGTTCAAACGAACAAGTTCAAATGAAGCAGTTCAAATGAACCAGTTCAAATGAAATATTTCAAATGTATTAGTTCAATGAACCAGCTCAAATGAACCAGTTCGAAAGAACTATTTCAAATGAAGTAGTTCAAATGAACCAACTCAAACGAACCAGTTAAAATGATCTAGTTCAAATAAACAAGTTCAAATGAACTAGTTCAAATGAAGTAGTTCAAATGAACCAGTTCAAATGAACCAGTTATAATGAACTATTTCAAATGATGTAGTTCAAATGAACAAGCTCAAATGAAGCAGTTCAAACGAACCAGTTCAAATGAACTATTTCAAATGAAGTAATTCATATGAACCAGATGAAATGAACCAGTTAAAATGAACCAGTTCGAATGAATTAGTTCAAATGATCTAGTTCAAATGAACAAGTTCAAATAAAGCAGTTCAAATGAACCAGTTCAAATGAAATATTTCAAATGTAGTAGTTCAAATGAACCAGCTCAAATGAACCAGTTCAAATGAACCAGTTCGAAAGAACTATTTCAAATGAAGTAGTTCAAATGAACCAACTCAAATGAACCAGTTCAAATGAACTATTTCATATGAAGCAGTTCAAATGAAGTAATTCATATGCACCACATGAAATTAACCAGTTAAAATGAATCAGTGCGAATGAACTAGTTCAAATGATCTAGTTCAAATGAACAAGTTCAAATGAAGCAGTTCAAATGAACAAGCTTAAATGAAGCAGTTCAAACGAACCAGTTCAAATGAACTATTTCAAATGAAGTAATTCATATGAACCAGATGAAATGAACCAGTTAAAATGAACCAGTTCGAATAAACTAGTTTAAATGATCTAGTTCAAACGAACAAGTTCAAATGAACCAGTTCAAATGAACCAGTTCAAATGAAATATTTCAAATGTATTAGTTCAAATGAACCAGCTCAAATGAACCAGTTCAAATGAACCAGTTCGAAAGAACTATTTCAAATGAAGTAGTTCAAATGAACCAACTCAAACGAACCAGTTAAAATGATCTAGTTCAAATAAACAAGTTCAAATGAACTAGTTCAAATGAAGTAGTTCAAATGAACCAGTTATAATGAACTATTTCAAATGATGTAGGTCAAATGAACAAGCTCAAATGAAGCAGTTCAAACGAACCAGTTCAAATGAACTATTTCAAATGAAGTAATTCATATGAACAAGATGAAATGAACCAGTTAAAATGAACCAGTTCGAATGAACTAGTTCAAATGATCTAGTTCAAATGAACAAGTTCGAATGAACAAGTTCAAATGAAGCAGTTCAAATGAACCAGTTCAAATGAAATATTTCAAATGTAGTAGTTCAAATGAACCAGCTCAAATGAACCAGTTCAAATGAACCAGTTCGAAAGAACTATTTCAAATGAAGTAGTTCAAATGAACCAACTCAATTGAACCAGTTCAAATGAACCATTTCATATGAAGCAGTTCAAATGAACTATTTCAAATGAAGTAATTCATATGCACCACAAGAAATTAACCAGTTAAAATGAATCAGTGCGAATGAACTAGTTCAAATGATCTAGTTCAAATGAACAAGTTCAAATGAAGCAGTTCAAATGAACAAGCTTAAATGAAGCAGTTCAAACGAACCAGTTCAAATGAACTATTTCAAATGAAGTCATTCATATGAACCAGATGAAATGAACCAGTTAAAATGAACCAGTTCGAATAAACTAGTTTAAATGATCTAGTTCAAACGAACAAGTTCAAATGAAGCAGTTCAAATGAACCAGTTCAAATGAAATATTTCAAATGTATTAGTTCAATGAACCAGCTCAAATGAACCAGTTCGAAAGAACTATTTCAAATGAAGTAGTTCAAATGAACCAACTCAAACGAACCAGTTAAAATGATCTAGTTCAAATAAACAAGTTCAAATGAACTAGTTCAAATGAAGTAGTTCAAATGAACCAGTTCAAATGAACCAGTTATAATGAACTATTTCAAATGATGTAGTTCAAATGAACAAGCTCAAATGAAGCAGTTCAAACGAACCAGTTCAAATGAACTATTTCAAATGAAGTAATTCATATGAACCAGATGAAATGAACCAGTTAAAATGAACCAGTTCGAATGAATTAGTTCAAATGATCTAGTTCAAATGAACAAGTTCAAATAAAGCAGTTCAAATGAACCAGTTCAAATGAAATATTTCAAATGTAGTAGTTCAAATGAACCAGCTCAAATGAACCAGTTCAAATGAACCAGTTCGAAAGAACTATTTCAAATGAAGTAGTTCAAATGAACCAACTCAAATGAACCAGTTCAAATGAACTATTTCATATGAAGCAGTTCAAATGAAGTAATTCATATGCACCACATGAAATTAACCAGTTAAAATGAATCAGTGCGAATGAACTAGTTCAAATGATCTAGTTCAAATGAACAAGTTCAAATGAAGCAGTTCAAATGAACAAGCTTAAATGAAGCAGTTCAAACGAACCAGTTCAAATGAACTATTTCAAATGAAGTAATTCATATGAACCAGATGAAATGAACCAGTTAAAATGAACCAGTTCGAATAAACTAGTTTAAATGATCTAGTTCAAACGAACAAGTTCAAATGAAGCAGTTCAAATAAACCAGTTCAAATGAAATATTTCAAATGTATTAGTTCAAATGAACCAGCTCAAATGAACCAGTTCAAATGAACCAGTTCGAAAGAACTATTTCAAATGAAGTAGTTCAAATGAACCAACTCAAACGAACCAGTTAAAATGATCTAGTTCAAATAAACAAGTTCAAATGAACTAGTTCAAATGAAGTAGTTCAAATGAACCAGTTATAATGAACTATTTCAAATGATGTAGGTCAAATGAACAAGCTCAAATGAAGCAGTTCAAACGAACCAGTTCAAATGAACTATTTCAAATGAAGTAATTCATATGAACCAGATGAAATGAACCAGTTAAAATGAACCAGTTCGAATGAACTAGTTCAAATGATCTAGTTCAAATGAACAAGTTCGAATGAACAAGTTCAAATGAAGCAGTTCAAATGAACCAGTTCAAATGAAATATTTCAAATGTAGTAGTTCAAATGAACCAGCTCAAATGAACCAGTTCAAATGAACCAGTTCGAAAGAACTATTTCAAATGAAGTAGTTCAAATGAACCAACTCAATTGAACCAGTTCAAATGAACCATTTCATATGAAGCAGTTCAAATGAACTATTTCAAATGAAGTAATTCATATGCACCACATGAAATTAACCAGTTAAAATGAATCAGTGCGAATGAACTAGTTCAAATGATCTAGTTCAAATGAACAAGTTCAAATGAAGCAGTTCAAATGAACAAGCTTAAATGAAGCAGTTCAAACGAACCAGTTCAAATGAACTATTTCAAATGAAGAAATGAACCAGTTAAAATGAACCAGTTCGAATAAACTAGTTTAAATGATCTAGTTCAAACGAACAAGTTCAAATGAAGCAGTTCAAATGAACCAGTTCATATGAAATATTTCAAATGTATTAGTTCAATGAACCAGCTCAAATGAACCAGTTCAAATGAACCAGTTCGAAAGAACTATTTCAAATGAAGTAGTTCAAATGAACCAACTCAAACGAACCAGTTAAAATGATCTAGTTCAAATAAACAAGTTCAAATGAACTAGTTCAAATGAAGTAGTTCAAATGAACCAGTTCAAATGAACCAGTTATAATGAACTATTTCAAATGATGTAGTTCAAATGAACAAGCTCAAATGAAGCAGTTCAAACGAACCAGTTCAAATGAACTATTTCAAATGAAGTAATTCATATGAACCAGATGAAATGAACCAGTTAAAATGAACCAGTTCGAATGAACTAGTTCAAATGATCTAGTTCAAATGAACAAGTTCAAATGAAGCAGTTCAAATGAACCAGTTCAAATGAAATATTTCAAATGTAGTAGTTCAAATGAACCAGCTCAAATGAACCAGTTCAAATGAACCAGTTCGAAAGAACTATTTCAAATGAAGTAGTTCAAATGAACCAACTCAAATGAACCAGTTCAAATGAACTATTTCAAATGAAGTAATTCATATGCACCACATGAAATTAACCAGTTAAAATGAATCAGTGCGAATGAACTAGTTCAAATGATCTAGTTCAAATGAACCAGTTCAAATGAAGCAGTTCAAATGAACAAGCTTAAATGAAGCAGTTCAAACGAACCAGTTCAAATGAACTATTTCAAATGAAGTCATTCATATGAACCAGATGAAATGAACCAGTTAAAATGAACCAGTTCGAATAAACTAGTTTAAATGATCTAGTTCAAACGAACAAGTTCAAATGAAGCAGTTCAAATGAACCAGTTCAAATGAAATATTTCAAATGTATTAGTTCAATGAACCAGCTCAAATGAACCAGTTCAAATGAACCAGTTCGAAAGAACTATTTCAAATGAAGTAGTTCAAATGAACCAACTCAAACGAACCAGTTAAAATGATCTAGTTCAAATAAACAAGTTCAAATGAACTAGTTCAAATGAAGTAGTTAAAATGAACCAGTTCAAATGAACCAGTTATAATGAACTATTTCAAATGATGTAGTTCAAATGAACAAACTCAAATGAAGCAGTTCAAATGAACCAGTTCAAATGAACTATTTCAAATGAAGTAATTTATATGAACCAGATAAAATGAACCAGTTAAAATGAACCAGTTCGAATGAACTAGTTCAAATGATCTAGTTCAAATGAACAAGTTCAAATGAAGCAGTTCAAATGAACCAGTTCAAATGAAATATTTCAAATGTAGTAGTTCAAATGAACCAGCTCAAATGAACCAGTTCAAATGAACCAGTTCGAAAGAACTATTTCAAATGAAGTAGTTCAAATGAACCAACTCAAATGAACCAGTTCAAATGAACTATTTCATATGAAGCAGTTCAAATGAACTATTTCAAATGAAGTAATTCATATGCACCACATGAAATTAACCAGATAAAATAAATCAGTTCAAATGAACAAGTTCAAATGAACCAGTTCCAATGAACAAGTTCAAATGAACTAGTTCAAATGAACAAGCTTAAATGAAGCAGTTCAAACAAACCAGTTCAAATGAACCATTTCAAATGAAGTAATTCATATGAACCAGATGAAATGAACCAGTTAAAATGAACCAGTTCGAATAAACTAGTTTAAATGATCTAGTTCAAACGAACAAGTTCAAATGAAGCAGTTCAAATGAACCAGTTCAAATGAAATATTTCAAATGTATTAGTTCAATGAACCAGCTCAAATGAACCAGTTCAAATGAACCAGTTCGAAAGAACTATTTCAAATGAAGTAGTTCAAATGAACCAACTCAAACGAACCAGTTAAAATGATCTAGTTCAAATAAACAAGTTCAAATGAACTAGTTCAAATGAAGTAGTTCAAATGAACCAGTTCAAATGAACCAGTTTTAATGAACTATTTCAAATGATGTAGTTCAAATGAACAAACTCAAATGAAGCAGTTCAAATGAACCAGTTCAAAAGAACTATTTCAAATGAAGTAATTTATATGAACCAGATAAAATGAACCAGTTAAAATGAATCAGTTCAAATGAAGTAGTTCAAATGAAACAGCTCACATGAACCAGTTCAAATGAACTATTTCAAATGAAGCAGTTCCAATGAACTAGCTCAAATGAACCGGTTCAAATGAAATATTTCAAATGAAGTAGTTTAAATGAATCAGTTAAATGAACTAGTTCAAATGAACCAGTTCAAATAAACAAGTTCAAATGATCTTGGTCAAATGAACCAGCTCAAATGAACCAGTTCAAATGAACTATTTCAAATGACGTAGTTCATAAGCACCAGCTAAACTGAACCAGTTCAAATGAACCAGTTCAAATGAACTAGTTCAAATGAACAAGTTCAAATGAACTGGTTCAATGAAGTAGTTCAATGAAGTAGTTCAAATGAACCAGTTCAAATGAACCAGTTCTAATGAACTATTTCAAATGATGTAGTTCAAATGAACAAGCTCAAATGAAGCAGTTCAAATGAACCAGTTCAAATGAACGACTTCAAATGAAGTAATTCATATGAACCAGATAAAATGAACCAGTTAAAATGAACCAGTTCAAATGAACTAGTTCAAATAAATGAGTTCAAATGAAATAGTTCAAATGAACCAGTTAAAATGAACCAGTTCGAATGAACTAGTTCAAATGATCTAGTTCAAATGAACAAGTTCAAATGAAGCAGTTCAAATTAACCAGTTCAAATGAAATATTTCAAATGTAGTAGTTCAAATGAACCAGCTCAAATGAACCAGTTCAAATGAACCAGTTCGAAAGAACTATTTCAAATGAAGTAGTTCAAATGAACCAACTCAAATGAACCAGTTCAAATGAACTATTTCATATGAAGCAGTTCAAATGAACTATTTCAAATGAAGTAATTCATATGCACCACATGAAATTAACCAGTTAAAATGAATCAGTGCGAATGAACTAGTTCAAATGATCTAGTTCAAATGAACAAGTTCAAATGAAGCAGTTCAAATGAACAAGCTTAAATGAAGCAGTTCAAACGAACCAGTTCAAATGAACTATTTCAAATGAAGTCATTCATATGAACCAGATGAAATGAACCAGTTAAAATGAACCAGTTCGAATAAACTAGTTTAAATGATCTAGTTCAAACGAACAAGTTCAAATGAAGCAGTTCAAATGAACCAGTTCAAATGAAATATTTCAAATGTATTAGTTCAATGAACCAGCTCAAATGAACCAGTTCAAATGAACCAGTTCGAAAGAACTATTTCAAATGAAGTAGTTCAAATGAACCAACTCAAACGAACCAGTTAAAATGATCTAGTTCAAATAAACAAGTTCAAATGAACTAGTTCAAATGAAGTAGTTCAAATGAACCAGTTCAAATGAACCAGTTATAATGAACTATTTCAAATGATGTAGTTCAAATGAACAAGCTCAAATGAAGCAGTTCAAACGAAACAGTTCAAATGAACTATTTCAAATGAAGTAATTCATATGAACCAGATGAAATGAACCAGTTAAAATGAACCAGTTCGAATGAACTAGTTCAAATGATCTAGTTCAAATGAACAAGTTCAAATGAAGCAGTTCAAATGAACCAGTTCAAATGAAATATTTCAAATGTAGTAGTTCAAATGAACCAGCTCAAATGAACCAGTTCAAATGAACCAGTTCGAAAGAACTATTTCAAATGAAGTAGTTCAAATGAACCAACTCAAATGAACCAGTTCAAATGAACTATTTCATATGAAGCAGTTCAAATGAACTATTTCAAATGAAGTAATTCATATGCACCACATGAAATTAACCAGTTAAAATGAATCAGTGCGAATGAACTAGTTCAAATGATCTAGTTCAAATGAACAAGTTCAAATGAAGCAGTTCAAATGAACAAGCTTAAATGAAGCAGTTCAAACGAACCAGTTCAAATGAACCATTTCAAATAGTGTAATTCATATGAACCAGATGAAATGAACCAGTTAAAATGAACCAGTTCGAATAAACTAGTTTAAATGATCTAGTTCAAACGAACAAGTTCAAATGAAGCAGTTCAAATGAACCAGTTCAAATGAAATATTTCAAATGTATTAGTTCAAATGAACCAGCTCAAATGAACCAGTTCAAATGAACCAGTTCGAAAGAACTATTTCAAATGAAGTAGTTCAAATGAACCAACTCAAACGAACCAGTTAAAATGATCTAGTTCAAATAAACAAGTTCAAATGAACTAGTTCAAATGAAGTAGTTCAAATGAACCAGTTCAAATGAACCAGTTATAATGAACTATTTCAAATGATGTAGTTCAAATGAACAAACTCAAATGAAGCAGTTCAAATGAACCAGTTCAAAAGAACTATTTCAAATGAAGTAATTTATATGAACCAGATAAAATGAAGCAGTTAAAATGAATCAGTTCAAATGAAGTAGTTCAAATGAAACAGCTCACATGAACCAGTTCAAATGAACTATTTCAAATGAAGCAGTTCCAATGAACTAGCTCAAATGAACCGGTTCAAATGAAATATTTCAAATGAAGTAGTTCAAATGAATCAGTTAAATGAACTAGTTCAAATGAACCAGTTCAAATAAACAAGTTCAAATGATTTTGGTCAAATGAACCAGCTCAAATGAACCAGTTCAAATGAACTATTTCAAATGACGTAGTTCATAAGCACCAGCTAAACTGAACCAGTTAAAATGAACCAGTTCAAATGAACTAGTTCAAATGAACAAGTTCAAATGAACTGGTTCAATGAAGTAGTACAATGAAGTAGTTCAAATGAACCAGTTCAAATGAACCAGTTCTATTAAACTATTTCAAATGATGTAGTTCAAATGAACAAGCTCAAATGAAGCAGTTCAAATGAACCAGTTCAAATGAACGACTTCAAATGAAGTAATTCATATGAACCAGATAAAATGAACCAGTTAAAATGAACCAGTTCAAATGAACTAGTTCAAATAAATGAGTTCAAATGAAATAGTTCAAATGAACCAGTTCAAATGAACAAGTTCAAATATATCAGTTAAAATGAACCAGTTCAAATGATCCACTAGTTTAAATGAACAAGTTCAAATGAATCAGTTCAAATGAACTATTTCAAATGAAGCAGTTCAAATGAACCAGTTCAAATAAACTATTTCAATTTAACCACTTCAAAAGAACTGTTTTAAATGAAGTAGTTCAAATGAACCAGCTCAAATGAACCAGTTCAAATGAACTATTTCAAATGAAGCAGTTCAAATGAACCAGTTCAAATGAACTATTTCAAATGAAGTAATTCATATGCACCACATAAAATGAACCAGTTAAAATGAACCAGTTCAAATGAACTAGTTCAAATGAACAAGTTCAAATGAACTAGTTCAAATGAAGTAGGTCAAATGAACCAGTTATAATGAACTATTTCAAATGATGTAGCTCAAATGAACAAACTCAAATGAAGCAGTTCAAATGAACCAGTTCAAATGAACTATTTCAAATGAAGTAATTCATATGAACCAGATAAAATGAACCAGTTAAAATGAACTAGTTCAAATGAACCAGCTCAAATGAACCAGTTCAAATAAAATATTTGAAATGAACCAGTTCAAATGAACCAGCTCAAATGAACCAGTTCAAATGAAATATTTAATATGAAGTAGTTCAAATGAGGTAGTTCAAATGAACCAGCCCAAATGAACCAGTCCAAATGAACTATTTCAAATAAATCAGTTCAAAGGAACCAACTCAAATGAACCAGTTCAAATGAGCAAGTTCAAATGAACAAGTTCAAATGAACAAGTTCAAATGAACCAGTTCAAATGAACCAGTTAAAATGAAGTAGTTCAAATGAATAAGTTCAAAGGAACTAGTTCAAATGAAGTAGTTCAAATTAACCAGTTCAAATGAACCAGTTCTAATGAACTATTTCAAATGATGTAGTTCAAATAAACAAGCTCAAATGAAGCAGTTCAAACGAACCAGTTCAAATGAACTATTTCAAATGAAGTAATTCATATGAACCAGATGAAATGAACCAGTTAAAATGAACCATTTCAAATGAACTAGTTCAAATGAACCAGTTAAAATGAACCATTTCAAATGAACTAGTTCAAATGAACCAGTTAAAATGAACCATTTCAAATGAACTAGTTAAATGAACTAGTTCAAATGAACAAGTTCAAATGAACAAGTTCAAATGAAGCAGTTCAAATGAACCAGTTCAAATGAAATATTTCAAATGTAGTAGTTCAAATGAACCAGTTCAAAAGAACTATTTCAAACGAAGTAGTTCAAATGAACCAGCTCAAATGAACCAGTTCAAATGAACTATTTCAAATGAAGCAGTTCAAATGAACCAGTTCAAATGAACCAGTTCAAATGAACTATTTCAAATGAAGTAGTTCATATGAACCAGATAAAATGAACCAGTTCAAATGAACTAGTTCAAATGAAGTAAGTAGTAAGGAACTGTCTGTTTTGGAGCGGAAGTCTGTTTTGGAGCGGAAGTGACGTCACATCCGGTTTAGATAAGGTTTTTTGGGAGTGGAAGTCTGTTTTGGAGCGGAAGTCTGTTTTGGAGCGGAAGTGACGTCATATCCGCTTTAGATAAGGTTTTTGTTTTTTGGAGTGGAAGTCTGTTTTGGAGCGGAAGTCTGTTTTGAAGTGGAAGTGACGTCATATCCTGTTTGTATATTTTTTTCAAGGTCACGTGATGACTTAACAACAATAACAACAAACATAACTCCTACATCTCATGGTAATTTTGTTCAAGATCACGTGGTGGCTCAACAACAATAGCTTGAGATAAGAACGTGATGACTCAGCAACAATAGTTTGAGATAAGGGTGGAGGCGACGCGTGGAGCCAAGATCAAGTTCAGCAGCCAAGATCAAGGCCAGCAAAGAAAAGGTGATGACTCAGCAACAATAGTTTGAGATAAGGGTGGAGGCGACGCGTGGAGCCAAGATCAAGGTCAGCAGCCAAGATCAAGGCCAGCAAAGCCAAGTTTGAGATAAGGGGGTGTGAGAGTTTTTTGTAAGTGATATGCATGCGTAAAAACATAAAACAAAAAAAACAAAAAAAAAGTTGTGATAAGGGGTAGTGATGGCGCGTGGGACCAAGATCAAGGTCAGCAAAGCCAAGTTTGAGATAAGTGGGCGTGAGAGTTTTTTTTGTTTGTGATATGCATTTGAATTAGTTGACTAAAAATAGGCTTAGAGTTTAGCGTCTTGAGTTATATCAAAACTAAACGGAAACAAAAATTTGGAGAATATGTATAAATATATACATACATACTACAAAAATTTGGGTGATATATACAAACATGTTGCCATAAATACAGCGTCCTAATACTAGCACACCCCAGTTTAAAAAACTTACTGAATAAATCCGCAACACACACAACGATGGACGCGAGCACCACCACCCAACGAGAGATTCAGCTTGAGGAGAATTTGGAGGCAGGAGTGCTGGAAAATCTATTTCTACGGAATAGTAGCGTCTGCCCAGCGATGACCCCCGACAACCCAAGACGACAAGTGGTGAGGGGGCTCATCCTGGAATCTAACCTACAAAGCAGAAAGCCCTCGGTTTTACTGGAGAGCCTGAAGGTTGAAAGGCTCTTCAGGGTTCTCGGAGTGAGACGTTTTACTACCGTAGATGGAGTCTGCATCGAGCTGGAATTGGATTTATTCTTCCTCTATTTGCCGCGAAAATACCACGGGCTTAGCAATTCCTTCTTCAAAGGAATTGTTGAAAATAAGCTCTGTATTTATAAACGTCGTGAGGTGGATGAATCCATCAACTTGTACTTGTCAGACGAATTGACAACATACACCAACGATATCTCTAACATATTACCTGGAATACACTCGGAGGAAAACTGGAATGCGGATGAGCAAGATAGGGATTCATTTGCTTTTAGAAGTTTTTTTCCTAAAAACAAAAGCTTTTTATAAAAAATTGTAAACACAAACAAAACACAAACAAAAAAAAAGAGTTTTTTTTTGTTAAAAACAAAAACAAATCACAAAACATCAAATTTTTTTTCTTTAATAAATAGCGAAAAATATATATGTGTACTTCTTTTTATTTATCTTTGCAAAAGATTATACATTTTTATTTACAAGCATTCTTAATTCAAGCAATATATATTTTAGCATGATGTCGTTTGTCTTATGTATATGGTGAAATATGAAGTGACAGGCACAAGTATTGGGATATTCAGCAATATCCTTTACTAAACTCCCACAACAGGCTAAATGACTTCCACATGATGATTCCAGAATTTCTTGGTATTTACGCTGCATAAAATAATTTCGGCTTGATATGAGGGCTTCCCTATCCGCTTGAGGAATTATGCAATCAAACCATCCTAAAAACTCGTCGATTCGTTGGATGATATTAGAAATCATTTTTTTTTTTTTATTAATCCTTGCAGCTACTGAACTCGAAGTACTGAACCATTTAGCGGGTTGTATTCAATTAAATGATCGTGTATAAGAATACAATAGGCTTCGGTATTTGGGTGACTTGTAGTTGATAATAAGTTGATGGAAATGCGCACGTCAATGGGACCACTTTTAACGCTTTCTTGCTGATGCGATAAGTCAATAACAACAATGGGAGCGTTATCAATGAATTCTTTGGGGCTCAAGAGCGGCTGAGACTCTTTCATGTAGTAGCTCTCTTGAAATTTTGCATACATCTCATACAGTATGGCGCAGCGAGCGCGCTCATAATTTAGATTTAAGTCATCATATGGATAAGTCTCAGAGTTTAAATGTACTTTTAAATTTGTTAAATCATTTGATATTATTTTTCCCTCTGAAAAAAAAGCAATTAGTGCGAAGCGTGGGCGTTCTCTATTGGATGCCACCTTCACATTCCAAGTGTGTTGTGCTCCATTAATGAGTGATGGATTCATATAGCAATCCCAGCTGCGGAATGCCATTGGTAGGGAGCTGCCGCTTTTAATAATATTAAATATTTTTAGCTTCACCTGATCACATAATGTTACATGCGGCATTTTCCAAGTTATCTTGAAAATATTCATTTTATAAGTGCTTGCACCGATTTTGTTCTCGAAAGCATTCGTCATATTTTTACTCATAAGCAAAATTAGCTCATGCTTACAATTGAGTATGAGTTTGTTAAAGTCTTCAGCAAACCCTAATAGCAATTTAAGTGGTATGACGAAATTGAAATACCCCTTTTCATTGTGTTGTGATAGTTTGTACTTATCTTGATTAAACCACCCAGCATTTTGAAGCATATTACTCTCATTCTTATTTAAAGAGACGTAGTTTTTTATTGTGGAAGTCACACCAACGAAGCGTGTACGATCAATTTCAACTCCATTGAGCTCATATCTTATTTCATCAAATAAATATGCCATACAATTATTTTTGAGCTCACCCGTATTAACTACCTTATTATCACTCAGACTGATTGAACCCTCAATATTAAGAAAGCTGTCATGAGGTAATACATAAAGATCCTGATTTTGAATTGTAATTCGAACTTCATCATTAGGATTGAAGGATTGATGATAGGGCGCATAAGTGTGATATTGTTTGCTAATTATGCTATCATCAGCATAGGGCTTTTCTCGAACATTTAAGATACTGCTCTCCATTAGTATTTTCGAAGTCTAAGCCCCAATGATTGTAAAAACGCTTTATTAGCAGCTGTAAGTGCCCTCCTAGATGATGACCTGCTCACTGCGACACTTCTAATTGGTTTGCTTTCTAATATTGGTCTCCAGAGGTTTTTGTTGTAAATTATCATTTTCGCACCCGCAGATGCATGCGAAGTGTAACGTTCTCTCCACGCAAGTTAATAGGATCACCCTCCTGATCAATTATATCAACTCTTAATGTGTGTATCTCTCGAGTGTTTACGGGCAAATAAATTAGGTTATGCGGTATTTCATCCATTTTATAGCCTGGTGGCACATTGAGGGCGAACTCATGAAGCGTATGTGAAGAGTTATTGTTTACATATGACCCCCCAATAATGTTGCATTCCAAACGGATAGCATTCACCTTTAAAACGTTCACCGGAAGAATTGATGTATGATTAATTCCTGGAGCTAGTACACGGTTAGTGTAACCAAACATTTGACCAATCGAACGTTCTTTATTAAAGTATATTGGAAGCACACTACTATGAATATCAACTTGCAGTGTATTGTTATTACTTTCAATTATTAGCTTTTCATTGGGTGGTAAATAACCCTTCTCCCGTATTTCATCATATATAAATTCACTAATATCATCGAGTTCGTATGAACCGATTGGTATTTCAATCACATATTCACCAATATGAAATAAATTATTTTTTTCATCAACGTTAGGTATCGAGTTATACATATGAAAGTCCACTAAACAGCATTCATAGTCCTCATTTAATTCTATGGGTGGGAAATAATCAGCCGTTAAAACTGAAGAGTTACCACTTAAACTTAGTGTTGTTGACATTTCGAGTACTTATTGAGTAGTAAATAAAGTATTTGTTTAATATCATTATTTTATACTATGTTCACTAAATGATAATAAATGTATCGAAGCCAACTCTATATCGTCCATTGATTAGATCATCATCCTTGCTTATGGTCAGGAATCCGTACTTTTTCTTCCAACACATTTGACATATTTTTTTGAAAGCATCAAAGCTCATGTCAACACCCACATGGTCTTGGTAAATATGCTTCATATTCAATTCATCTTGTTTAAAGACTAAAATTAGGTTTGCATTATCACGCACTAGATGTTTGGGGATGCGAGTATAGCTTTGACATAAGTAAAATGAATCAATATTATTGTGTCGCCCCATACAAAAGTATGATCGTATATTAATCTGGCTTTCGCACGCAACATCATCGAATATCATTATAGAGTTATCTTTCGCTTGATTGGGTGCTATAACAGCCTCATTTTCCGAAAACGTAAAATACCCCATCCCCTTTATTGGAGTAATCAGAGTTTTTAAATATTCATATTTCGGTTGGTACAACGACTTCGAATATAAATAAATATTTTTAAATTTCAATCCATTGGGACTTTCAATTAAGCTAATCATTAGATTCGTTTTACCACAATTACTCGGCCCCACAACCAATGCTCTAATTGAGTTAGGTAACAGAACACCATGCTTAATAAAATTATTTTTTGGTAACAAATCAACATTTCTAATATCAATAGTTGTATTTTGTTTTTTAAGCTGCATATTTAATGATGTTGATTACAAGACTGCATCCACATTTATCTATAATAGCTCAGAGACTGAACTTCTAATAAAAATGCCTCTGCAGTTTTATAATCATATCAGTCGTAAACTGAAGGCCTATCATTATAGAGGTGGTGGGCTAGTGAATAATCTTATTAATAGTTTACCCCTTGAGTTACATATACCTGGCTATCAATTCTGTGGACCAGGCACTAAGCTAAAAAAGCGTTTAGAACGCGGTGATAAGGGCATAAATCCGTTAGATGCTGCCTGCAGAGAGCACGATATAGCTTACTCACAAAGCAAAGAGCTTGCTCAACGTCATAAAGCGGACGTGCAATTATCGGAGAGAGCGTGGGAGCGAGCAATAGCTGCAGATAGCAGTGTAGGGGAAAAGACTGCCGCCTGGTTCGTCACAAACATATTGAAGACGAAAAAATCTTTTGGTATGGGGCTAAACACGCGTAAGAACAACAAGAGCAGAAAACGTAAAAAGTCTGGTAAATCTTGCGCAAAACAGCGAGAATTCACACAGATTGTGAAAGCAGCTTCGAAGGCGTTGAGAATGAAGAGGCCACCCGACATTGATAGTGCAATTCAAATAGCTCGTAAAGCAATAAACAAGTCAATTGCTTCAAATACTAAAAATATAGTAGTTCCTCGAGTTATTAGTGTACCCAAGATCGGAGGCTTTTTACCATTGGTTGGCATTTTATCGGCATTAGGAGCGATTGGTGGGCTTGCATCGGGCGGAGCAAGCATTGCAAAAACAATAACAAACGCCAAAAATGCTGTAGCGCAACTTGAGGAGAACAAACGGCACAATCAAAAGATGGAGGCTATTGCATTAGGAAAGGGACTTTACCTTCGACCACACCGCAGTGGCTATGGCATAACTACTTCATTATCACATCATCAATCAAAAAACTTTTAAAGCAGCTACCCAATAAACCTCTCTCAAATATTGATATTTTGAAATTTGCTCGTAAGCACATACTGAACTTTAGAGGTGTATTTATGCGGGACTCCCTACCTGAGAGTAAAGATCAATGGAGAAATGAATGTGCAGTTATAAATTTAGATTCATCAAGAGGAGGTGGTACACACTGGGTAGCTTACACTAAAAATGGTGACGAAATTAATTATTTCGACAGTTTTGGAAATTTGCAGCCACCAATAGAAGTCATACATTATTTGGGTAACAATATACGATACAATTATCATAGAGTTCAAAAATTTGATGGGTATAATTGTGGGCACTTGTGCTTAAAGTTTTTACTACTCCATTGATATTCATGAGATCCACTTCACTGAGCACAGAAAACACATGTACGGAGCATGTTTTGGATTCAACGGATTTCACCAACTGACAAGTTCTGTGTTTGTCAAGGTGGTTGGGAAACATTTCAAATTATTCAAGCGCAAGCTATAGCACCCCTGCTTCAGGTGTATACGACACCCCTGGGTGGAGCGAAAACTCTTCTTTTCTCTTTAAGACGTGGGGAAACGCAACCATTTTTATTTCCAGTCACCTTTTCATTCGCTCAATGTCAGCATGTTGTATTTAGTGCTCATGGAGGATGTATTACGTTAGTTGGCACAAGCTATGAAAGCGCTACTCGTAACAGTGACTTAAGGAGATACAGAGGCGATTGTCCATTTTTTGATGAGGGGGAATGGGGCAATGCAGATGCAGAAATAATCCCCAAATTTATGGAGGAATATCGCACAATATATACTTATGATGAAGATACTCCATCTCTACGAGAATACATAAAGGCTAGGGACCGGGAGGAATCAAGTTTTCGAATAGTGGATAGAGTGGTTGCTGCAGCCAGCAGAGGACAGCAAAACGAAAATCGGCTGCTCAATAAAATTATAAACGAAGGTCAAACAGAATAATTTATCAGTTGTTTGCTGGGATTTAAGAACGGCTAATCTGTTGTTTACTAAATATATATAGTATATATATATATATATATATATATATATATATACATATAATAAGCATGTAAAAAGAAATTTAAGAACGGAAATATAATAAGTATGTATGTATACATAAAAATAAAAAAAATAAAAAAAAAAAAAAAAAAAAAAAAAAAAAAATATATAATGCTATAAAAAGGGCTGAGGCTTAGCACAAACTAAATTAGTCTCAATTCAGGCTAGTAAAGCAAGCATCATATACAATGGAAGGCCCATCAACTTCAGCAGCAGCAATCCAGGAACAACGGAAGAGGCAACAGGAAGTGCTGTATAAAATGACGGCTCAGGAACCGCAACGGAAAAGGCTCCGTCAACAGAGCCGGAATCAGGAGCCCTCGCCTCAATCACCATCATCATTGCTAGTTGACAACTATGCACCACAGCAGATGGTGGTTAATGAAGTGCTCCAGGATCAACATCAGCTGTCGATAGCTGAAGGTGGTGAGGAGCAGCCCATTGTGGAGCATGAGAGTCAGCAGCAGCAGTCCTTCATGGTGCATGAGAGTCAGCTGCACCGCCCCATCATGATGCATGAGGATCATCAGCACGTTCAGCCAAACATTTTATTGCTTGACAACTCTACACATCACCACTTGGAGATGTCTGGAGATGGTGGAGAACAGCAGCAGGACATTGGAGGAGTGCAGAGTCCACCACCAAACGTTAAGATAAATCACATTAACGCATTGCAAAATTTTAACTCCCGCTGGGAGAAAGCATTGTTAAATAAAACGAAAATGCCGCTCAATCTAGAGATGAATGTTCTAAAGGCATGGCGAGCAAAAACAACGTATGGTCCATCCCTAGCTTTGGAATTACCTAACTACATTTTATTCCTACCTAAATCATATAGCAATATTAATGATTCCACTATTGAAAGCCTTAACTCTCAACAATTTAATGTTGTAAAACGAGTCGTTCCAGGTTCCAAAAACCCCGTTGTGCATATAACATTAAGAAGTAATCCAAATGCTAATACTCAATAAAAATTATGATAATATATTTAAAAAAAAAAAAAAAAAAATTTTCTTGTTTTTCTCATTTATAAAAAAGCATTACATATCTATATCTCTTTCAGTATCAATTGAGTCACGAAGACTATTTAAGTGATTGTGATTACATCATCTAATTCTTTCACATAACAACAGCTCTTTAACTGCTTACAGCTAACAGCTCTATAACTGCCATCAATAAGAGCAAACAGCCCAGCTCTTTAGCTGTTATCAGCCTGTTAAGCTAATGTGCGGATGTACTCCACAGAGCTGCTCATACACACATACACACACACACGCACACACACACACATACACAAACAAACAATAAATTGTTTTTTGTTTTTAGATGTGATAAAACCGCTCTCTCACACATTATAACTGATAAAACTGCCCCCAAGCTCATAAAACTGATGTGTGAGTGTGCACAGTAGAACTGACCTAGCTTACCAACAACAGAAATGAGTAATGAAAATATATTAAGTAATCTAGCGAAAACTAGAAAAGTTTTGAAGAGAAAATTTCAGAGTATTAAGTTAGGAAAAGCTGAAACAGATCTACAGTTAGAAGAATCTCTAAAACCAATAACAACTCCCCTAGAAAAACTTGTTAATAAAAGCGAAATATTAAATAAGAATTTGTTAGCACCCAAAAAACAAATAAAAAAAGAAGATATAAAGTGGCGAACACCATCACAATCATTATCAAGTATATCAAAACCTGAAAATAGACGTGAAGCAAAAAATCATTCATCTGAAAAATCTGGTTTTAATGATGATTATGATAATGCAGATGATGCTGATGATGATGATGATAACGATGAATTCGGTGATGCTACTATGGGTAGTATTGGAAAGTCACAACAATATGAATATGAAAAAATACTCAATTTAAGTGAATTAGCTCGAAGAAAGATGCTTGATAAGGCATATGGACCGTATAAAGATGATAATGGTGATTTGCGGTTAGGGAATTCTAAAGTTAACATTTCAAATGGGAAATTTATATTGGAGGAGACTGGTGAAAATTGGCCGCTAACTGTTGGTTTATATTCTTTAATTTATGAGAATGATCCAAATAATTATAATTTGGAAGAGCTGAAAAATTATAAGCATATTTTAAATGAAACAAATGCTCATAGAAAACAGAATAGGGTTGATGGTCAACTTAAAGGCAATCGCTCTAAAAAATATTTAAATATAATTAAAAAACTTTTCCCGAGAACATCACCTTTATCAGCTAGAGTTCTATTCCCAGATACTGCTTCATCTACACCTTTATCAGCATCGCAACCAGCAAAATCACTTCTTACTGGTAGTGGGCTCATGAAGTTGAATGAAAATAAATCCAATTACATATATTGGGATGACCCAAATGAAATTGTAGATAGATTAAAACTTCTAATCGCATCACAAGGAGCTGGACACAGCAACCATAATAATGAAATAATATCAATAATTGAGGAGCTTAGAGAAGCAAACATTATATACTAACTTCATTGTTTAAAAAGAAATAAAATGGGGCTCGATAAATTTGGGCATTACTCTTCGAATGTGAAAAAAGAAGCCGCTGATTATAAGACATTCACCCAAAATGCGATTATTCGAAACAATGGAAACTTAGAGCGCATAATACATAATAAAGTTAGTGAAGTTCAAAAATATATTGCAGATAGTTTAAATAGCATAACTTCTCAAACTAATGCAAATAATAATAAAATGGCTGAAATGCTTGAAGAATCTAATACTCGAAATAATGATTTTACTAGCGAAGTGAAAAACTTTATATTATTGTATATAGAAGATATGAATAAAGAGTTAAGAGAATATTTTGTTAGCGAAAATAAAAAAAGTATTGATGCATTAAGAAGCTCTCTCCTCAGGTACATTGATGAGGAGAGAAAAAAATGATTCGTTGGATTCTTTATTGAAAAGAAAAAGTGGATGATGTGAGGAGTATTTCATATATATGTGCATGCATATTTAAAAATCATTTATTCCCAACATGTCTGTCGACAAGTTTGGGCGTTATTCAAATGAAAAAAATAATTTAGAAAGTTTCAAGCGAAATGGGAGTAAGCGAGTGGGGTTGTTTGTGGACTACGATCAAAACATTGATATTCAGAATAAACGTCTTAAAAATGTTGCCCCGCCTATTGAAGGAAAAGACGCAATTAACTATAATATTTTTCAAAAGACAAACGGAGAAATGAAGCAAAGTTTAATGTCTTATATGCATAGAGAAAATTTAACGCTTGAACAGAATTTGTTGACTCACATAAAAAAAGAAAATTCACTACTTGAAGGTAGGGTTGAAAAGAATACTAATCTTCAGATAGCTAGGAATAAGGAAGATATTAGGACTCCGTATGCAGAAAAGCTTGCTGACTTGCAAGAAAAAATATTTAATTTAGAGAATATTATATTCAAATATATTGCTACACCAAAATCTCAGCTAAAGAAAGAAACTTTAGTAATTGAGAGTGAGAGAGCACCAATACACTATTAGACGCATAAAACGCATACACAGACACACACACACACACACACATACACACACGCAGAAAATAATATGAGCAAGAGAGCTATTATAAACGAGCTTCATGCTCCATCAAGAAAAAACTTTAGGCGTCGTAGAGTTATCATGAAGCATATTGATAATCATTGGCAAGCAGATTTAGTTGAAATGGGTAATTATGCAAAATCAAATAAAAATCATCGATTTCTGCTAACTGTAATTGATACGTTCTCAAAATTTGCCTGGGGTGTAGCACTTAAAAGCAAAAGTGCAGAAGATGTTGCTAAGGCAATGTTAAATATTTTTAAGTTGGGTCGAATCCCCAAGAACTTACAAACTGATGATGGCAAAGAGTTTTTCAATAAGTCATTTAAACAGTTAATGACTCAATATAATATTAATCATTATTCAACATATAGCAGCTTAAAAGCTTCAATTGTCGAACGATTTAATAGAACGCTTAAAGAAATGATGTGGAAAGAGTTTAGTTTTAATGGATCATATCATTGGATTGATATCTATAAAAATTTAATTGATAACTACAATAGAAGACCTCATCGAACAATCAAAATAGCACCAATTGAAGTCAATAAATCAAATGAAAAGCTATTACTAAACAGTGTGTACAATAATAAAAAAATATTTATTGGTTCACGACTTCATGCGAATGATTATGTGCGGATAAATAAATATAAGCATACGTTTGAAAAGGGCTATACCCCCAACTGGACAACTGAGGTTTTTAAAATAATAAGAGTGCAAAATACCAACCCGCCAACATATATATTAGAAGACTATGAGGGAAATCCAATTAAAGGAGGCTTCTACGCTGAAGAGTTGCAAAAATCTCGATTCCCACACACATATCTAGTTGAGAAAGTATTACGCAAAAAAGGAGATAAAGCGTTCGTAAAATGGTTGGGGTTCTCTAACGCACATAACTCATGGATTGATGCAAGAAATTAAAAAATGTGGTGAAATCATTTATGATGACGAAGATGAAATGTTCTTTAAATTCTGCTGAAAAAAAAAAAATGTGGGTGAGTTAGTCGTTGTTTAGAGCTTGAAAAGTTTGGTGCACCCATAAAAATGCTAATGAAAAGTATATTGCTGTCCTTCATTGCAGCTTTAGTCCTTCAAGGCTATCATGCAATTCCGCTACCAGTGCAGATTGGTGAGGACTCGAGTGTAAAGGATGTAGACTTCTTTGTTCTATTACCCAACAATGATAGAGTTAAAGTATCGCTAAATTTCAAATTTTTGAAGCAAAGTGAAACTTTACCCGAATCATATCAAAATGATTACGATGCTTTTGAAGTAGAAAAAGTATCACTAATCACTACAACAACAACAACAACAACAACGACTACAGAGGCTCCGCCCCCTCTAGCAGGATCAAATCAATCGTATTTCACTGCAGATCAAGCGATTGAGGTATTCAGGAAGGACCTTGTAGCGAAAGAACGTAATATATCTGGAACAATTGAGAGCAGCAGACCATTTTATCGTCATTTTAAACTTCATTATAATGAAGTTGATTTAACTGTTAGATGCACATATAACAGCAATTATGAATCACGATTCCTAAAAATTGAATGCTATGAATATCATGAGTATCAAGCTGAACGGATTCTGGCGAATGGTGAAGTTGAACAAATCAATATGGTTGATAATGAATACATTTCGGATGTTAGGTTAATTAATGTAAAAGATTATGTTCAAACATATACAATGAATATTGAATAAATATAAAATAAAACACAAATTTATTTAATGTACTTTTTTTATTCATAGTCATTATTAGATGGTAGTTGAGCATAATGCCCCCAATAATTTCTATTAAAAATTCCCTCAGCTATTTCACCATCATTATCGATGTCAGTCTCTGGCACGTAATCATCATCATCATCATCACTCCTGAGGACGATGCTGCTGCTGCTGCTGGTGGTGTCGGGAACAGTATAATCCATTAGATTTGATTGTGCAGTTGAAGATGATACACTATTATTTTGTAATATTAGATTGATATTTGAAATTCTAGCAGAATACATTGTGAAAGGGAAGGAAGTGGATGTCACTTCATTAGCCTGAAGCTCCATACTTCTATTGCTGATATTTGCAGGCAATGTTGGTGAATAAATAAAAGTCCGCAACAGAAGACTTCGTATGAGTGCTCACGTCTTACTTAAACGCCTGAAAGCTTATAAGTAAAAGTTTTTGAGCATTGCTCACCACAGCTATTTTGACAGCTGATATGAGCTCAAGACTATCCCAAATGTATGCTAGTGTTGCCCACCAAATAAAAAAAGATGTGTATAAGTTTTATAACGTTTATTTTATTTTATTTTTTTTTTTCATTAATTTGCAATTTTATAATGTCCCCATGCATAAGTATTTATGTGATCACTCTTTATATATCTCTTATCATCGCTCGCGCTTAAAGCTACCTTAGTAATTTTTTGTGTATACAATTTATGTAATTTGGACTTAAAAATGAACATGTCATTGGTTGTATACGTTTTATTTTTGAACAAACAGTCTGAAAAATGTTGGATGCTTAAGCCTTTTAATATAGATCTTTTGATACCCTTCGCCTTTTTCACACAACCACCATCTTCATTGCGCAATGAGTACATTTTGGGACGTAAACCTATAAACTCAGTCATTATCTTCCCATTATTTTTATCTTTCATCATACCTAGTACTTTCTTATTGCATCTCAGTATTTTGTACTTTTCTGTCAACTCTGGTGGATATTCAGATGTATCGAACCTCCTCTCAACGTCGTCGCGAATATCAGCATACAAATCATTAACTCGAATGGTGTATATGAATGAGTCAGTGTCCATATAATTTAATGTTAGTTTACCTTGAAATTTTGGAAGCATATAGTTATAGTGAAAATCGTACATTTTAAATTTTGAGAGATCTAGAACGCAGAATCCTAAATATATGGGTTTATCATATAAATTATATAGTCGGCTCATTTGTATTGCATACATATTCTCGGAAAATCGAGCGGAGCTATGGAAATTTGCTTTTGAGATTAATGCTCTGGCACCGAGACAATTACAATTCGTAGTCTCCCATGAGCACACTAACTTTATATTTTTCCTATTCTCTACATTCTCCATTGTTTTACCAAACACAGCATTGTTTAGCAATTTAAAAAAATCTTTCTCAAAGCTCGTTTTGGCTTGCGTTCTATAATGTGTATTTATATCAATATATTTTTTTAGCCAAGGAGATTGCTTAAACCTTAAAATTCTATGAATTTTACTTAGCTCCAGACCATTCCGAACGCATTGCTGCAAATTCCTATAGTGGATGGGGTACTTATATTTTGGATTCAAGTCAGCAATAAGCTTTTTAACAGTAGACAATGCTGTTGGCTTCTGATTTCTGGGACAAAACGGTAAATCATTATGTGAATCATGTAAATTGAGTGGATAATTTAAATCTACCTCAAGAATATACCCATATTCAGATTCTTCATTAGCCTCAAACACATTATATGTGCGAATCTCCTCATCACTCATCCAGGAGAAACCTCCATATGGGAGATATTGAGACATAGCCCACCCATACAAATTATTAGCATCTAAGTACCATAAATACTGGGAGGGAGCCGACTCATCATAGTCATTCATGTACTTATGATTGGCTTGAGAATACCTTTGTGAGCATTGCACCAGACCTCCACGAATACCCCTTTGAATAAATCTCTGCATATCAATGTCTGTGAATAATTCCAACTGTATTTTTGTTGACTTTAACATAGCATCCCATGATAAGCCTGGAGTTGTGTAATAATGAGCTGGGTCAAGTGAGTAAATACTCATACATATTGAGCGAAAATTTTCAAAAACATCTGTCAGTAGTAGCACATCGGTCTTCAAATATAATTCCAGATAGTCTTTAAGTGTTTGACAGCGAAAGACTTTCCAAACACTTTGCGCATGCTGATAATCTTCACTATTCGAGAGTCTATTGAAAAACATTTCTCTTGATGGTAATGAGTTCTCATGCAGGCGGTCAAATGAGCTTAAATATTCATATGGGAATACACCTTTTCTGCGCATTAAATTCAATTGATGTCCGTCATTAGGAAAGAAACGTTTAGTACTCAACAGATCCTTCATTTCTAAGTTTGAACTTAGAGCATCTAGACTCGCAGGCATAAAGCGAAACGAATCTAGAAATCTCAATTCAAGTTTTGTGTCCTCAACATATATGAATTTCGAAAGAGAAATGTAAAGCTCCTTATTTAAGGGGAGAACTTTGATTTCACCTGGAACTTTAGATAACTCTCGCACAAACAAGTGTGCATCATATCGCGAGAAATTATGAAAGAAAATTGGAATAAAAGTGGGGGTTTTATATGAAAGATTGCATGCAGCGTGTGCTGCCCCTCTAAACGAGCCTTTCAAATGACAATGATCTCTAACTCTATCATCTAATAAAGGCTTATTGCATATATGGCAATTAACTGCATCTTGAAATATTTTCTCTTCTTCCACACTCATTGTAAGGGGCTTTATGATACTTAGATAATTCCTGTAAAGCATAATGACATCAGATATCAATGAATTTATGAAATGTTCACCCGCATCTTTTGCTGTATGTATTGCAAACCTATCTAGTCTTGGGTTAAATGTGCATTTAAGATAATAGGCATAGGCTACAGGAATATGCTCATGTACAATAACTACATTCTCACTCACACATTCATTTACAGGTCGCAGGCTACATTCAAAGTCAGCATATACCACAAATGGTACAGCCATGCTATTAAGAAAGTTCTTAAATCTAAGAGGCTCTGTACCTTCAGTGGGGAGTACTGATACCATTTCACTGCAGTCTGAGGGGTGTGTGCTCACATCCTTCGAATAGTTCAGGCAAATATCGCAAAAGTATAACTTTGCTGTGTTGGAAGTAAGCTGGCTTCGTACAAGTCTGTTGAAAGTAAAAATTGTATTTAAAATATGTAAGCGCACACATACATACCTTGATAGGCTCTTAATAAAAACATAATGTGAATTAGTTGCTCCCTCCAACAACAATAGATTAATGTGTATTTTCTTTCTCTTCGAAGATAGGTAGAGGGGTCCAATCACCACGTTCTTTTCTGAATCAAAGCCAAACACGTTTACACTCAATTCATTGTTTTGGTGCTCAAATTTTTTTATGTCTTGCACCTTGAGAGGGAATTCCAGGTCAGTGAAGTTGAGAGTCAGCGAAGCATCTATTTGAATCAAAGTACTCCTTATATCAACAATGTGGTACGAAGAACAGCTCTGACTGTGGGTTTTAGTGGGCTTCAGAGCGGCTATCACAGCCCACTTGAAACAAAACTCATCAGAGTTGCACACATTTATTAACGCTCTTTTGGATGCAAGACTTTTTGGAACTTTGATATAGCTTGAGCCTTTTAACGGGGTGTATTTGTTGATGTTCATCTCGATGTGGAGAATTCTTGTAAGAGTCCAACCACTATCACGCTCTTGGAACTCATCCATTTTTGTGTTTATCATCATTGCCTGCTCTACATAGACTTTCTCTAAATCGCTCCCCATTGTAATTATCACCATTGGTGTTTGGTGTGATTTCGTCATTATTAATATTTCATCATCCTTCGTTTTCATGTACTCCCCAAACAGCTCAAAGTTAATTTTGCATGCTGTATGAAGCCCCAGACATCTCTCCAAAATTGGTATTAATGAATCTCCAGCTTCAGCGAGAAAGTCCTCAGGCAATTGAATAGTTTCTTTGTTGGGAGAGTTATTAGCACTCTCAAAACGATATGTACAGATGCGGTTTTGAAAGCCGCTCGAAGACAGCTTTACACGTCCATCCAACGACTTAAACGCGTTATTCTTGTGCTCGTTTGTTCGAAGATGATTGCTCCATCGAGTTTTATTTACACGCAGATTACACGTTACACAATATCGCACCATTTTTTCAGAAACACTACACTCACTCACTTGCGCTTGTCAATGAAGTGATTTCCCGAAAATGTAAAGCTATTCTAAAACCTCTTTTGGTTATTTTAGTAAGCATTTCTTCTTATTTTTTCTCACACTCCACGCGCCATCACCCTCATTATCACAACATTTTTTTGTTTTTACGTATGCATACCTTATCTCAAGCTTGGCTTTGCTGCCCTTGATCTTGGTCCCACGCGCCATCACTACCCCTTATCACAACTTTTTTTTTGTTTTATGTTTTTACGCATGCATATCACTCACAAAAAACTCTCACACCCCCTTATCTCAAACTTGGCTTTGCTGGCCTTGATCTTGGCTGCTGACCTTGATCTTGGTTCCACGCGTCGCCTCCACCCTTATCTCAAACTATTGTTGCTGAGTCATCACCTTGGCTTTGCTGGCCTTGATCTTGGCTGCTGAACTTGATCTTGGCTCCACGCGTCGCCTCCACCCTTATCTCAAACTATTGTTGCTGAGTCATCACGTTCTTATCTCAAGCTATTGTTGTTGAGCCACCACGTGATCTTGAAAAAAATTACCATGAGATGTAGGAGTTATGTTTGTTGTTATTGTTGTTAAGTCATCACGTGACCTTGAAAAAAAATATACAAACAGGATATGACGTCACGTCCACTTCAAAACAGACTTCCGCTCCAAAACAGACATCCACTCCAAAAACAAAAACCTTGTCTAAAGCGGATATGACGTCACTTCCGCTCCAAAACAGACTTCCGCTCCAAAACAGACATCCACTCCAAAAAAAACCTTATCTAAACCGGATGTGACGTCACTTCCGCTCCAAAACAGACTTCCGCTCCAAAACAGACAGTTCCTTACTACTTTCAAATGAGCTAGTTCAAATGAACAAGTTCAAATGAATCAGTTCACACGAACTAGTTCAAATGAACTAGTTCAAATGAACGAGCTCAAATGAACAAGTTCAAATGAACTAGTACAAATGCACTAGTTCAAATGAACAAGTTCAAATGAACTAGTTCAAATGAACAAGTTCAAATGAACTGGTTCAAATGAACTAGTTCAAATGAACAAGTTCAAATGAACAAGTTCAAATGAACTAGTTCAAAAGAACTAGTTCAAATAAACTAGTTCAAAAGAACTAGTTCAAATGAGCTAGTTGAAATGAACTAGTTCAAATAAATCAGTTCAAATGAAGTAGTTCAAATGAACCAGTTCAAATGAACTAGTTCAAATGAACCAGTTCAAATGAACAAGTTCAAATGAACTAGTTCAAATGAACTAGTTCAAATGAGCTAGTTCAAATGAACAAGTTCAAATGAATCAGTTCAAATGAACAAGTTTAAATGAATCATTTCAAATGAACTAGTTCAAATGAACTAGTACAAATAAACCAGTTCAAATAAATCAGTTCAAATGAACTAGTTCAGATGAACCAGTTCAAATGAACTAGTTCAAATGAACCAGTTCAAATGAACTAGTTCAAATGAACCAGTTCAAATAAATCAGTTCAAATGAACCAGTTCAAATAAATCAGTTCAAATGAACTAGTTCAAATGAACCAGTTCAAATGAATCAGTTCAAATGAACAAGTTTAAATGAATCATTTCAAATGAATCATTTCAAATGAACTAGTTCAAATGAACTAGTTCAAATGAGCTAGTTCACATGAACTAGTTCAAATAAATCAGTTCAAATGAACTAGTTCAAATGAACCAGTTCAAATGAACTAGTTCAAATGAGCTAGTTCAAATGAACTAGTTCAAATAAATCAGTTCAAATGAACTAGTTCAAATGAGCTAGTTCAAATGAACTAGTTCAAATAAATCAGTTCAAATGAACTAGTTCAAATGAACCAGTTCAAATGAACAAGTTCAAATGAACTAGTTCAAATGAACAAGTTCAAATGAACTAGTTCAAATGAACAAGTTCAAATGAATCAGTTCAAATGAACAAGTTTAAATGAATCATTTCAAATGAACTAGTTCAAATGAACTAGTTCAAATGAGCTAGTTCACATGAACTAGTTCAAATGAACTAGTTCAAATGAACCAGTTCAAATGAACTAGTTCAAATGAACCAGTTCAAATGAACTAGTTCAAATGAACCAGTTCAAATAAATCAGTTCAAATGAACTAGTTCAAATGAACCAGTTCAAATGAATCAGTTCAAATGAACAAGTTTAAATGAATCATTTCAAATGAACTAGTTCAAATGAACTAGTTCAAATGAGCTAGTTCACATGAACTAGTTCAAATAAATCAGTTCAAATGAACTAGTTCAAATGAACCAGTTCAAATGAACTAGTTCAAATGAGCTAGTTCAAATGAACTAGTTCAAATAAATCAGTTCAAATGAACTAGTTCAAATGAGCTAGTTCAAATGAACTAGTTCAAATGAACCAGTTCAAATGAACTAGTTCAAATGAGCTAGTTCAAATGAACTAGTTCAAATAAATCAGTTCAAATGAACTAGTTCAAATGAACCAGTTCAAATGAACAAGTTCAAATGAACTAGTTCAAATAAATCAGTTCAAATGAACTAGGTCAAATGAACCAGTTCAAATGAACTAGTTCAAATAAATCAGTTCAAATGAACTAGTTCAAATGAACCAGTTCAAATGAACTAGTTCAAATGAACCAGTTCAAATAAATCAGTTCAAATGAACTAGTTCAAATGAACCAGTTCAAATGAACTAGTTCAAATGAACCAGTTCAAATGAACAAGTTCAAATGAACTAGTTCAAATGAACTAGTTCAAATGAACTGGTTCAAATGAACAAGTTCAAATGAACTAGTTCAAATGAACTAGTTCAAATGAGCTAGTTCAAATGAACTAGTTCAAATGAACCAGTTCAAATGAACTAGTTCAAATGAACCAGTTCAAATGAACTAGTTCAAATGAACAAGTTCAAATGAACTAGTTCAAATGAACCAGTTCAAATGAACTAGTTCAAATGAACCAGTTCAAATGAACAAGTTCAAATGAACTAGTTCAAATGAACTAGTTCAAATAAATCAGTTCAAATGAACTAGGTCAAATGAACCAGTTCAAATGAACTAGTTCAAATAAATCAGTTCAAATGAACTAGTTCAAATGAACCAGTTCAAATGAACTAGTTCAAATGAACCAGTTCAAATGAACAAGTTCAAATAAACTAGTTCAAATGAACTAGTTCAAATGAACTGGTTCAAATGAACAAGTTCAAATGAACAAGTTCAAATGAACAAGTTCAAATGAACTAGTTCAAATGAACTAGTTCAAATGAGCTAGTTCAAATGAACTAGTTCAAATGAGCTAGTTCAAATGAACTAGTTCAAATGAACCAGTTCAAATGAACTAGTTGAAATGAACCAGTTCAAATGAACTAGTTCAAATGAACAAGTTCAAATGAACTAGTTCAAATGAACCAGTTCAAATGAACTAGTTCAAATGAACCAGTTCAAATGAACAAGTTCAAATGAACTAGTTCAAATGAACTAGTTCAAATAAATCAGTTCAAATGAACTAGGTCAAATGAACCAGTTCAAATGAACTAGTTCAAATAAATCAGTTCAAATGAACTAGTTCAAATGAACTAGTTCAAATGAACCAGTTCAAATGAACTAGTTCAAATAAATCAGTTCAAATGAACTAGTTCAAATGAACCAGTTCAAATGAACAAGTTCAAATGAATCAGTTCAAATGAACAAGTTCAAATGAACTAGTTCAAATGAACTAGTTCAAATGAGCTAGTTCAAATGAACTAGTTCAAATAACTCAGTTCAAATGAACTAGTTCAAATGAACCAGTTCAAATGAACTAGTTCAAATGAACCAGTTCAAATGAACAAGTTCAAATGAACTAGTTCAAATGAACTAGTTCAAATGAACTAGTTCAAATGAACTAGTTCAAATAAATCAGTTCAAATGAACTAGTTCAAATGAACCAGTTCAAATGAACTAGTTCAAATGAACCAGTTCAAATGAACAAGTTCAAATGAACAAGTTCAAATGAACAAGTTCAAATGAATCAGTTCAAACGAACTAGTTCAAATGAACAAGTTCAAATGAACTAGTTCAAATGAACTAGTTCAAATAAATCAGTTCAAATGAACTAGTTCAAATGAACCAGTTCAAATGAACTAGTTCAAATGAACAAGTTCAAATGAACAAGTTTAAATGAACAAGTTCAAATGAATCAGTTCAAACGAACTAGTTCAAACGAACTAGTTCAAACGAACTAGTTCAAATGAACGAGTTCAAATGAACTAGTTCAAATGAACAAGTTCAAATGAATCAGTTCAAATGAACTAGTTCAAATGAACCAATTCAAATGAACAAGTTCAAATGAATCAGTTCAAATGAACTAGTTCAAATGAACTAGTTCAAATGAACTAGTTCAAATGAACCAGTTCAAATGAACTAGTTCAAATGAGCTAGTTCAAATGAACTAGTTCAAATAAATCAGTTCAAATGAACTAGTTCAAATGAATCAGTTCAAATGAACTAGTTCAAATGAACTCGTTCAAATGAACCAGTTCAAATAAATCAATTCAAATGAACTAGTTCAAATGAACTAGTTCAAATGAGCAAGTTCAAATGAACTAGTTCAAATGAACCAGTTCAAATGAACAAGTTCAAATGAACTAGTTCAAATGAACTAGTTCAAATAAATCAGTTCAAATGAACTAGTTCAAATGATCCAGTTCAAATGAACAAGTTCAAATGAATCAGTTCAAATGAACAAGTTCAAATGAACTAGTTCAAATGAACTAGTTCAAATGAACTAGTTCAAATGAACTAGTTCAAATGAGCTAGTTCAAATGAACTAGTTCAAATGAACTAGTTCAAATAAATCAGTTCAAATGAACTAGATCATTTGAACTTGTTCATTTGAACTGGTTCATTTGAACTAGTTCATTTGAACTTGCACATTTGAACTGGATCATTTAAACTAGTTCATTTGAATTGATTTATTTGAACTGGTTCATTTGAACTAGTTCATTTGAACTAGTTCATTTGAACTGATTCATTTGAACTAGTTCATTTGAACTGATTTATTTGAACTAGTTCATTTGAACTAGCTCATTTGAACTAGTTCATTTGAACTAGTTCATTTGAACTAGTTCATTTGAACTTGTTCATTTGAACTGATTCATTTGAACTTGTTCATTTGAACTGGATCATTTAAACTAGTTCATTTGAATTGATTTATTTGAACTAGTTCATTTGAACTAGTTCATTTGAACTAGTTCATTTGAACTTGTTCATTTGAACTAGTTCATTTGAACTAGTTCATTTGAACTGATTCATTTGAACTTGTTCATTTGAACTGGTTCATTTGAACTAGCTCATTTGAACTGATTCATTTGAACTTGTTCATTTGAACTAGTTCATTTGAACTCGTTCATTTGAACTCGTTCATTTGAACTAGTTCGTTTGAACTAGTTCGTTTGAACTAGTTCGTTTGAACTGATTCATTTGAACTTGTTCATTTAAACTTGTTCATTTGAACTAGTTCATTTGAACTGGTTCATTTGAACTAGTTCATTTGAACTGATTTATTTGAACTAGTTCATTTGAACTAGTTCATTTGAACTTGTTCATTTGAAGTAGTTCGTTTGAACTGATTCATTTGAACTTGTTCATTTGAACTTGTTCATTTGAACTTGTTCATTTGATCTGGTTCATTTGAACTAGTTCATTTGAACTAGTTCATTTGAACTAGTTCATTTGAACTGATTTATTTGAACTAGTTCATTTGAACTAGTTCATTTGAACTAGTTCATTTGAACTAGTTCATTTGAACTAGTTCATTTGAACTTGTTCATTTGAACTGGTTCATTTGAACTAGTTCATTTGAACTGGTTCATTTGAACTAGTTCATATGAACTGATTTATTTGAACTAGTTCATTTGAACTAGCTCATTTGAACTAGTTCATTTGAACTAGTTCATTTGAACTTGTTCATATGAACTGATTCATTTGAACTTGTTCATTTGAACTGGTTCATTTGAACTAGTTCATTTGAACTGATTTATTTGAACTAGTTCATTTGAACTAGTTCATTTGAACTGATTCATTTGAACTGATTTATTTGAACTAGTTCATTTGAACTAGTTCATTTGAACTGGTTCATTTGACCTAGTTCATTTGAACTGATTTATTTGAACTAGTTCATTTGAACTAGTTCATTTGAACTTGTTCGTTTGAACTGGTTCATTTGAACTAGTTCATTTGAACTGGTTCATTTGAACTAGTTCATTTGAACTTGTTCATTTGAACTAGTTCATTTGAACTGGTTCATTTGAACTAGTTCATTTGAACTGGTTCATTTGAACTAGTTCATTTGAACTAGCTCATTTGAACTAGTTCATTTGAACTAGCTCATTTGAACTAGTTCATTTGAACTAGTTCATTTGAACTTGTTTATTTGAACTTGTTCATTTGAACCAGTTCATTTGAACTAGTTCATTTGAACTGGTTCATTTGAACTAGTTCATTTGAACTGGTTCATTTGAACTAGTTCATTTGAACTGATTTATTTGAACTAGTTCATTTGAACTGGTTCATTTGACCTAGTTCATTTGAACTGATTTATTTGAACTAGTTCATTTGAACTAGTTCATTTGAACTTGTTCATTTGAACTGGTTCATTTGAACTAGTTCATTTGAACTGGTTCATTTGAACTAGTTCATTTGAACTTGTTCATTTGAACTAGTTCATTTGAACTGGTTCATTTGAACTAGTTCATTTGAACTGGTTCATTTGAACTAGTTCATTTGAACTGGTTCATTTGAACTAGTTCATTTGAACTAGCTCATTTGAACTAGTTCATTTGAACTAGCTCATTTGAACTAGTTCATTTGAACTAGTTCATTTGAACTTGTTCATTTGAACCAGTTCATTTGAACTAGTTCATTTGAACTAGTTCATTTGAACTAATTCATTTGAACTTGTTCATTTGAACTGGTTCATTTGAACTGGTTCATTTGAACTAGTTCATTTGAACTCATTTATTTGAACTGGTTCATTTGAACTAGTTCATTTGAACTGGTTCATTTGAACTAGTTCATTTGAACTGATTTATTTGAACTAGTTCATTTGAACTGGTTCATTTGACCTAGTTCATTTGAACTGATTTATTTGAACTAGTTCATTTGAACTAGTTCATTTGAACTGATTTATTTGAACTAGTTCATTTGAACTGGTTCATTTGACCTAGTTCATTTGAACTGATTTATTTGAACTAGTTCATTTGAACTAGTTCATTTGAACTTGTTCATTTGAACTGGTTCATTTGAACTAGTTTATTTGAACTGATTTATTTGAACTAGTTCATTTGAACTAGCTCATTTGAACTAGTTCATTTGAACTGGTTCATTTGAACTAGTTCATTTGAATTGATTTATTTGAACTAGTTCATGTGAACTAGCTCATTTGAACTAGTTCATTTGAACTAGTTCATTTGAAATGATTCATTTAAACTTGTTCATTTGAACTGATTCATTTGAACTTGTTCATTTGAACTAGTTCATTTGAACTTGTTCATTTGAACTAGTTCATTTGAACTTGTTCATTTGAACTGGTTCATTTGAACTGGTTCATTTGAACTACTTCATTTGAACTGATTTATTTGAACTAGTTCATTTCAACTAGCTCATTTGAACTAGTTCTTTTGAACTAGTTCATTTGAACTAGTTCATTTGAACTAGCTCATTTGAACTAGTTCATTTGAACTGGTTCATTTGAACTAGTTCATTTGAACTGATTTATTTGAACTAGTTCATGTGAACTAGCTCATTTGAACTAGTTCATTTGAACTAGTTCATTTGAAATGATTCATTTAAGCTTGTTCATTTGAACTGATTCATTTGAACTGGTTCATTTGAACTAGTTCATTTGAACTGATTTATTTGAACTGGTTCATTTGAACTAGTTCATTTGAACTGGTTCATTTGAACTAGTTCATTTGAACTGGTTCATCTGAACTAGTTCATTTGAACTGATTTATTTGAACTGGTTTATTTGTACTAGTTCATTTGACCTAGTTCATTTGAAATGATTCATTTAAACTTGTTCATTTGAACTGATTCATTTGAACTTGTTCATTTGAACTAGCTCATTTGAACCAGTTCATTTGAACTAGTTCATTTGAACTTGTTCATTTGAACTGGTTCATTTGAACTAGTTCATTTGAACTGGTTTATTTGAACTACTTCATTTGAACTGATTTATTTGAACTAGTTCATTTCAACTAGCTCATTTGAACTAGTTCTTTTGAACTAGTTCATTTGAACTAGTTCTTTTGAACTAGTTCATTTGAACTTGTTCATTTGAACTTGTTCATTTGAACTAGTTCATTTGAACCAGTTCATTTGAACTTGTTCATTTGAACTAGTTCATTTGAACTAGTTCTTTTGAACTAGTTCATTTGAACTAGCTCATTTGAACTAGTTCATTTGAACTGGTTCATTTGAACTAGTTCATTTGAACTGATTTATTTGAACTAGTTCATGTGAACTAGCTCATTTGAACTAGTTCATTTGAACTAGTTCATTTGAAATGATTCATTTAAGCTTGTTCATTTGAACTGATTCATTTGAACTGTTTCATTTGAACTAGTTCATTTGAACTGATTTATTTGAACTGGTTCATTTGAACTAGTTCATTTGAACTGGTTCATTTGAACTAGTTCATTTGAACTGGTTCATCTGAACTAGTTCATTTGAACTGATTTATTTGAACTGGTTTATTTGTACTAGTTCATTTGAACTAGTTCATTTGAAATGATTTATTTAAACTTGTTCATTTGAACTGATTCATTTGAACTTGTTCATTTGAACTAGCTCATTTGAACTAGTTCATTTGAACTAGTTCATTTGAACTTGTTCATTTGAACTGGTTCATTTGAACTAGTTCATTTGAATTGGTTCATTTGAACTACTTTATTTGAACTGATTTATTTGAACTAGTTCATTTCAACTAGCTCATTTGAACTAGTTCTTTTGAACTAGTTCATTTGAACAAGTTCTTTTGAACTAGTTCATTTGAACTTGTTCATTTGAACTTGTTCATTTGAACTAGTTCATTTGAACCAGTTCATTTGAACTTGTTCATTTGAACTAGTTCATTTGAACTTGTTCATTTGAACTAGTGCATTTGAACTAGTTCATTTGATCTTGTTCATTTGAACTCGTTCATTTGAACTAGTTCGTTTGAACTAGTTCGTGTAAACTGATTCATTTGAACTTGTTCATTTGAACTTGTTCATTTGAACTGGTTCATTTGAACTAGTTCATTTGAACTGATTTATTTGAACTAGTTCATTTCAACTAGCTCATTTGAACTAGTTCTTTTGAACTAGTTCATTTGAACTAGTTCTTTTGAACTAGTTCATGTGAACTAGCTCATTTGAACTAGTTCATTTGAACTAGTTCATTTGAAATGATTCATTTAAGCTTGTTCATTTGAACTGATTCATTTGAACTGGTTCATTTGAACTAGTTCATTTGAACTGATTTATTTGAACTGGTTCATTTGAACTAGTTCATTAGAACTGGTTCATTTGAACTAGTTCATTTGAACTGGTTCATCTGAACTAGTTCATTTGAACTGATTTATTTGAACTGGTTTATTTGTACTAGTTCATTTGAACTAGTTCATTTGAAATGATTCATTTAAACTTGTTCATTTGAACTGATTCATTTGAACTTGTTCATTTGAACTAGCTCATTTGAACTAGTTCATTTGAACTAGTTCATTTGAACTTGTTCATTTGAACTGGTTCATTTGAACTAGTTCATTTGAACTGGTTCATTTGAACTACTTCATTTGAACTGATTTATTTGAACTAGTTCATTTCAACTAGCTCATTTGAACTAGTTCTTTTGAACTAGTTCATTTGAACTAGTTCTTTTGAACTAGTTCATTTGAACTTGTTCATTTGAACTAGTTCATTTGAACCAGTTCATTTGAACTTGTTCATTTGAACTAGTTCATTTGAACTTGTTCATTTGAACTAGTTCATTTGAACCAGTTCATTTGAACTTGTTCATTTGAACTAGTTCATTTGAACTTGTTCATTTGAACTGGTTCATTTGAACTAGTTCATTTGAACTGATTTATTTGAACTAGTTCATTTCAACTAGCTCATTTGAACTATTTCTTTTGAACTAGTTCATTTGAACTAGTTCTTTTGAACTAGTTCATTTGAACTAGCTCATTTGAACTAGTTCATTTGAACTGGTTCATTTGAACTAGTTCATTTGAACTGATTTATTTGAACTAGTTCATGTGAACTAGCTCATTTGAACTAGTTCATTTGAACTAGTTCATTTGAAATGATTCATTTAAGCTTGTTCATTTGAACTGATTCATTTGAACTGGTTCATTTGAACTAGTTCATTTGAACTGATTTATTTGAACTGGTTCATTTGAACTAGTTCATTTGAACTGGTTCATTTGAACTAGTTCATTTGAACTGGTTCATCTGAACTAGTTCATTTGAACTGATTTATTTGAACTGGTTTATTTGTACTAGTTCATTTGAACTAGTTCATTTGAAATGATTCATTTAAACTTGTTCATTTGAACTGATTCATTTGAACTAGTTCATTTGAACTGATTTATTTGAACTAGTTCATGTGAACTAGCTCATTTGAACTAGTTCATTTGAACTAGTTCATTTGAAATGATTCATTTAAGCTTGTTCATTTGAACTGATTCATTTGAACTGGTTCATTTGAACTACTTCATTTGAACTGATTTATTTGAACTAGTTCATTTCAACTAGCTCATTTGAACTAGTTCTTTTGAACTAGTTCATTTGAAGTAGTTCTTTTGAACTAGTTCATTTGAACCTGTTCATTTGAACTTGTTCATTTGAACTAGTTCATTTGAACTAGTTCATTTGAACTTGTTCATTTGAACTCGTTCATTTGAACTTGTTCGTTTGAACTAGTTCGTTTGAACTAGTTCGTGTGAACTGATTCATTTGAACTAGTTCATTTGAACTGATTTATTTGAACTAGTTCATTTGAACTAGTTCATTTGAACTTGTTCATTTGAACAAATGAACTAGTTCAAATGAACTAGTTCAAATGAACCAGTTCAAATGAACAAGTTCAAATGAACTAGTTCAAATAAATCAGTTCAAATGAACTAGTTCACATGAACTAGTTCAAATAAATCAGTTCAAATGAACTAGGTCAAATGAACCAGTTCAAATGAACTAGTTCAAATAAATCAGTTCAAATGAACTAGTTCAAAAGAACCAGTTCAAATGAACTAGTTCAAATGAACCAGTTCAAATGAACAAGTTCAAATGAACTAGTTCAAATGAACTAGTTCAAATGAACAAGTTCAAATGAACTAGTTCAAATGAACTAGTTCAAATGAGCTAGTTCAAATGAACTAGTTCAAATAAATCAGTTCAAATGAACTAGTTCAAATGAACCAGTTCAAATGAACTAGTTCAAATGAACCAGTTCAAATGAACTAGTTCAAATGAACAAGTTCAAATGAACAAGTTCAAATGAACAAGTTCAAATGAACTAGTTCAAATGAGCTAGTTCAAATGAACTAGTTCAAATAAATCAGTTCAAATGAACTAGTTCAAATGAACCAGTTCAAATGAACTAGTTCAAATGAACCAGTTCAAATGAACAAGTTCAAATGAACTAGTTCAAATGAACTAGTTCAAATAAATCAGTTCAAATGAACTAGGTCAAATGAACCAGTTCAAATGAACTAGTTCAAATAAATCAGTTCAAATGAACTAGTTCAAATGAACCAGTTCAAATGAACTAGTTCAAATGAACCAGTTCAAATGAACCAGTTCAAATGAACTAGTTCAAATGAACCAGTTCAAATGAACAAGTTCAAATGAACTAGTTCAAATGAACTGGTTCAAATGAACAAGTTCAAATGAACTAGTTCAAATGAACTAGTTCAAATGAGCTAGTTCAAATGAACTAGTTCAAATAAATCAGCTCAAATGAACTAGTTCAAATGAACCAGTTCAAATGAACTAGTTCAAATGAACCAGTTCAAATGAACTAGTTCAAATGAACAAGTTCAAATGAACAAGTTCAAATGAACTAGTTCAAATGAACTAGTTCAAATGAGCTAGTTCAAATGAACTAGTTCAAATAAATCAGTTCAAATGAACTAGTTCAAATGAACCAGTTCAAATGAACTAGTTCAAATGAACCAGTTCAAATGAACTAGTTCAAATGAACCAGTTCAAATGAACAAGTTCAAATGAACTAGTTCAAATAAATCAGTTCAAATGAACTAGTTCAAATGAACCAGTTCAAATGAACTAGTTCAAATGAACCAGTTCAAATGAACAAGTTCAAATGAACTAGTTCAAATGAACTAGTTCAAATGAACTGGTTCAAATGAACAAGTTCAAATGAACAAGTTCAAATGAACTAGTTCAAATGAACTACTTCAAATTGAACTAGTTCATTTGAAATGATTCATTTAAGCTTGTTCATTTGAACTGATTCATTTGAACTGGTTCATTTGAACTAGTTCATTTGAACTGATTTATTTGAACTGGTTCATTTGAACTAGTTCATTTGAACTGGTTCATTTGAACTAGTTCATTTGAACTGGTTCATCTGAACTAGTTCATTTTAACTGATTTATTTGAACTGGTTTATTTGTACTAGTTCATTTGAACTAGTTCATTTGAAATGATTCATTTAAACTTGTTCATTTGAACTGATTCATTTGAACTAGTTCATTTGAACTGATTTATTTGAACTAGTTCATGTGAACTAGCTCATTTGAACTAGTTCATTTGAACTAGTTCATTTGAAATGATTCATTTAAGCTTGTTCATTTGAACTGATTCATTTGAACTGGTTCATTTGAACTACTTCATTTGAACTGATTTATTTGAACTAGTTCATTTCAACTAGCTCATTTGAACTAGTTCTTTTGAACTAGTTCATTTGAACTAGTTCTTTTGAACTAGTTCATTTGAACCTGTTCATTTGAACTTGTTCATTTGAACTAGTTCATTTGAACTAGTTCATTTGAACTTGTTCATTTGAACTCGTTCATTTGAACTAGTTCGTTTGAACTAGTTCGTTTGAACTAGTTCGTGTGAACTGATTCATTTGAACTAGTTCATTTGAACTGATTTATTTGAACTAGTTCATTTGAACTAGTTCATTTGAACTTGTTCATTTGAACAAATGAACTAGTTCAAATGAACTAGTTCAAATGAACCAGTTCAAATGAACAAGTTCAAATGAACTAGTTCAAATAAATCAGTTCAAATGAACTAGTTCACATGAACTAGTTCAAATAAATCAGTTCAAATGAACTAGGTCAAATGAACCAGTTCAAATGAACTAGTTCAAATAAATCAGTTCAAATGAACTAGTTCAAAAGAACCAGTTCAAATGAACTAGTTCAAATGAACCAGTTCAAATGAACAAGTTCAAATGAACTAGTTCAAATGAACTAGTTCAAATGAACAAGTTCAAATGAACTAGTTCAAATGAACTAGTTCAAATGAGCTAGTTCAAATGAACTAGTTCAAATAAATCAGTTCAAATGAACTAGTTCAAATGAACCAGTTCAAATGAACTAGTTCAAATGAACCAGTTCAAATGAACAAGTTCAAATGAACTAGTTCAAATGAACTAGTTCAAATAAATCAGTTCAAATGAACTAGGTCAAATGAACCAGTTCAAATGAACTAGTTCAAATAAATCAGTTCAAATGAACTAGTTCAAATGAACCAGTTCAAATGAACTAGTTCAAATGAACCAGTTCAAATGAACCAGTTCAAATGAACTAGTTCAAATGAACCAGTTCAAATGAACAAGTTCAAATGAACTAGTTCAAATGAACTGGTTCAAATGAACAAGTTCAAATGAACTAGTTCAAATGAACTAGTTCAAATGAGCTAGTTCAAATGAACTAGTTCAAATAAATCAGTTCAAATGAACTAGTTCAAATGAACCAGTTCAAATGAACTAGTTCAAATGAACCAGTTCAAATGAACTAGTTCAAATGAACAAGTTCAAATGAACAAGTTCAAATGAACTAGTTCAAATGAACTAGTTCAAATGAGCTAGTTCAAATGAACTAGTTCAAATAAATCAGTTCAAATGAACTAGTTCAAATGAACCAGTTCAAATGAACTAGTTCAAATGAACCAGTTCAAATGAACTAGTTCAAATGAACCAGTTCAAATGAACAAGTTCAAATGAACTAGTTCAAATAAATCAGTTCAAATGAACTAGTTCAAATGAACCAGTTCAAATGAACTAGTTCAAATGAACCAGTTCAAATGAACAAGTTCAAATGAACTAGTTCAAATGAACTAGTTCAAATGAACTGGTTCAAATGAACAAGTTCAAATGAACAAGTTCAAATGAACTAGTTCAAATGAACTACTTCAAATGAACTAGTTCGAATGAACCAGTTCAAATGAACTAGTTCAAATAAATCAGTTCAAATGAACTAGTTCAAATGAACCAGTTCAAATGAACAAGTTCAAATGAATCAGTTCAAACGAACTAGTTCAAACTAACTAGTTCAAATGAACAAGTTCAAATGAACTAGTTCAAATAAATCAGTTCAAATGAACTAGTTCAAATGAACCAGTTCAAATGAACATGTTCAAATGAACAAGTTCAAATGAACAAGTTCAAATGAATCAGTTCAAACGAACTAGTTCAAACGAACTAGTTCAAATGAACCAGTTCAAATGAACTAGTTCAAATGAACAAGCTCAAATGAAGTAGTTCAAATGAACAAGTTCAAATGAATCAGTTCAAATGAACAAGTTTAAATGAATCATTTCAAATGAACTAGTTCAAATGAACTAGTACAAATAAACCAGTTCAAATAAATCAGTTCAAATGAACTAGTTCAGATGAACCAGTTCAAATGAACTAGTTCAAATGAACCAGTTCAAATGAACTAGTTCAAATGAACCAGTTCAAATGAACTAGTTCAAATGAACTAGTTCAAATGAGCTAGTTCAAATGAACTAGTTCAAATGAACCAGTTCAAATGAACTAGTTCAAATGAACCAGTTCAAATGAACTAGTTCAAATGAACCAGTTCAAATGAACAAGTTCAAATGAACTAGTTCAAATGAACTAGTTCAAATAAATCAGTTCAAATGAACTAGGTCAAATGAACCAGTTCAAATGAACTAGGTCAAATAAACCAGTTCAAATGAACTAGTTCAAATAAATCAGTTCAAATGAACTAGTTCAAATGAACCGGTTCAAATAAACTAGTTCAAATGAGCTAGTTCAAATGAACTAGTTCAAATAAATCAGTTCAAATGAACTAGTTCAAATGAACCAGTTCAAATGAACAAGTTCATATGAACAAGTTCAAATGAACTAGTTCAAATGAACTAGTTCAAATGAGCTAGTTCAAATGAACTAGTTCAAATAAATCAGTTCAAATGAACCAGTTCAAATGAACTAGTTCAAATGAACCAGTTCAAATGAACAAGTTCAAATGAACTAGTTCAAATGAACTAGTTCAAAAGAACTAGTTCAAATGAACTAGTTCAAAAGAACTATTTCAAATGAGCTAGTTGAAATGAACTAGTTCAAATAAATCAGTTCAAATGAACTAGTTCAAATGAACCAGTTCAAATGAACTAGTTCAAATGAACCAGTTCAAATGAACAAGTTCAAATGAACTAGTTCAAATGAACAAGCTCAAATGAAGTAGTTCAAATGAACAAGTTCAAATGAATCAGTTCAAATGAACAAGTTTAAATGAATCATTTCAAATGAACTAGTACAAATGAACTAGTACAAATAAACCAGTTCAAATAAATCAGTTCAAATGAACTAGTTCAGATGAACCAGTTCAAATGAACTAGTTCAAATGAACCAGTTCAAATGAACTAGTTCAAATGAACCAGTTCAAATGAACTAGTTCAAATGAACTAGTTCAAATGAGCTAGTTCAAATGAACTAGTTCAAATAAATCAGTTCAAATGAACTAGTTCAAATGAACCAGTTCAAATGAACTAGTTCAAATGAACTAGTTCAAATGAACCAGTTCAAATGAACAAGTTCAAATGAACTAGTTCAAATGAACTAGTTCAAATAAATCAGTTCAAATGAACTAGGTCAAATGAACTAGTTCAAATGAACTAGTTCAAATGAGCAAGTTCAAATGAACTAGTTCAAATAAACCAGTTCAAATGAACAAGTTCAAATGAACTAGTTCAAATGAACTAGTTCAAATGAACTAGTTCAAATGAACTAATTCAAATAAATCAGTTCAAATGAACTAGTTCAAATGAACCAGTTCAAATGAACAAGTTCAAATGAATCAGTTCAAATGAACAAGTTCAAATGAACTAGTTCAAATGAACTAGTTCAAATGAGCTAGTTCAAATGAACTAGTTCAAATAAATCAGTTCAAATGAACTAGTTCAAATGAACCAGTTCAAATGAACTAGTTCAAATGAACCAGTTCAAATGAACTAGTTCAAATGAACCAGTTCAAATGAACAAGTTCAAATGAACTAGTTCAAATGAACTAGTTCAAATGAGCAAGTTCAAATGAACTAGTTCAAATAAATCAGTTCAAATGAACTAGTTCAAATGAACCAGTTCAAATGAACAAGTTCAAATGAATCAGTTCAAATGAACTAGTTCAAATGAACTAGTTCAAATGAACTTGTACAAATAAACCAGTTCAACCAGCTCAAATGAACCAGTTCACAAGAACCAGTTCAAATGAACTATTTCAAATGAACTAGTTCAAATGAACTAGCTCAAATAAATCAGTTCAAATGAACTAGTTCAAATGAACCAGTTCAAATGAACAAGTTCAAATGAATCAGTTCAAATGAACTAGTTCAAATGAACTAGTTCAAATGAACTAGTTCAAATGAGCAAGTTCAAATGAACTAGTTCAAATAAATCAGTTCAAATGAACTAGTTCAAATGAACTAGTTCAAATGAACCAGTTCAAATGAACCAGTTCAAATGAACAAGTTCAAATGAACTAGTTCAAATGAACTAGTTCAAATGAGCTAGTTCAAATGAACAAGTTCAAATGAATCAGTTCAAATGAACAAGTTTAAATGAATCATTTCAAATGAACTAGTTCAAATGAACTAGTACAAATAAACCAGTTCAAATAAATCAGTTCAAATGAAGTAGTTCAAATGAACCAGTTCAAATGAACAAGTTCAAATGAACAAGTTCAAATGAATCAGTTCAAACGAACTAGTTCAAATGAACTAGTTCAAATGAGCTAGTTCAAATAAATCAGTTCAAATGAACTAGTTCAAATGAACCAGTTCAAATGAACTAGTTCAAATGAACCAGTTCAAATGAACAAGTTCAAATGAACTAGTTCAAATGAACTAGTTCAAATAAATCAGTTCAAATGAACTAGGTCAAATGAACCAGTTCAAATGAACTAGTTCAAATAAATCAGTTCAAATGAACTAGTTCAAATGAACCAGTTCAAATGAACTAGTTCAAATGAATCAGTTCAAATGAAGAAGTTTAAATGAATCATTTCAAATGAACTAGTTCAAATGAACTAGTAGAAATAAACCAGTTCAAATAAATCAGTTCAAATGAACTAGTTCAGATGAACCAGTTCAAATGAACTAGTTCAAATGAACCAGTTCAAATGAACTAGTTCAAATGAACCAGTTGAAATGAACTAGTTCAAATGAGCTAGTTCAAATGAACTAGTTCAAATAAATCAGTTCAAATGAACTAGTTCAAATGAACCAGTTCAAATGAACTAGTTCAAATGAACAATTTCAAATGAACTAGTTCAAATGAACTAGTTCAAATGAGCTAGTTCAAATGAACTAGTTCAAATAAATCAGTTCAAATGAACTAGTTCAAATGAACCAGTTCAAATGAACTAGTTCAAATGAACCAGTTCAAATGAACAAGTTCAAGTGAACTAGTTCAAATGAACTAGTTCAAATAAATCAGTTCAAATGAACTAGGTCAAATGAACCAGTTCAAATAAACTAGTTCAAATAAATCAGTTCAAATGAACTAGTTCAAATGAACCAGTTCAAATGAACTAGTTCAAATGAACCAGTTCAAATGAACAAGTTCAAATGAACTAGTTCAAATGAACTAGTTCAATTGAACTGGTTCAAATGAACAAGTTCAAATGAACAAGTTCAAATGAACTAGTTCAAATGAACTAGTTCAAATGAACTACTTCAAATTTACTAGTTCAAATGAACCAGTTCAAATGAACTAGTTCAAATAAATCAGTTCAAATGAACTAGTTCAAATAAACCAGTTCAAATGAACTAGTTCAAATGAACCAGTTCAAATGAACAAGTTCAAATGAACTAGTTCAAATGAACTAGTTCAAATAAATCAGTTCAAATGAACCAGTTCAAATGAACTAGTTCAAATAAATCAGTTCAAATGAACTAGTTCAAATGAACCAGTTCAAATCAACTAGTTCAAATGAACTAGTTCAAATAAATCAGTTCAAATGAACTAGGTCAAATGAACCAGTTCAAATGAACTAGTTCAAATAAATCAGTTCAAATGAACTAGTTCAAATGAACCAGTTCAAATGAACTAGTTCAAATGAACCAGTTCAAATGAACCAGTTCAAATGAACTAGTTCAAATGAACCAGTTCAAATGAACAAGTTCAAATGAACTAGTTCAAATGAACTGGTTCATTTGAACTAGTTCATTTGAACTGATTTATTTGAACTAGTTCATTTGAACTGGTTCATTTGACCTAGTTCATTTGAACTGATTTATTTGAACTAGTTCATTTGAACTAGTTGATTTGAACTGGTTCATTTGAACTAGTTCATTTGAACTGATTTATTTGAACTAGTTCATTTGAACTGGTTCATTTGAACTGATTTATTTGAACTAGTTCATTTGAACTAGTTCATTTGAACTTGTTCATTTGAACTGGTTCATTTGAACTAGTTCATTTGAACTGGTTTATTTGAACTAGTTCATTTGAACTGATTTATTTGAACTAGTTCATTTGAACTGGTTCATTTGAACTAGTAAATTTGAAGTAGTTCATTTGAACTAGTTCATTTGAACTAGTTCATTTGAACTTGTTCATTTGAACTTGTTCATTTGAACCAGTTCAATTGAACTAGTTCATTTGAACTAGTTCATTTGAACTTGTTCATTTGAACTGGTTCATTTGAACTAGTTCATTTGAACTGGTTCATTTGAACTAGTTCATTTGAACTGATTTATTTGAACTAGTTTATTTGAACTGGTTCATTTGACCTAGTTCATTTGAACTGATTTATTTGAACTAGTTCATTTGAACTAGTTCACTTGAACTTGTTCATTTGAACTGGTTCATTTGAACTAGTTCATTTGAACTGGTTCATTTGAACTAGTTCATTTGAACTGATTTATTTGAACTAGTTCATTTGAACTAGCTCATTTGAACTAGTTCATTTGAACTAGTTCATTTGAAATTGTTCATTTGAACTAGTTCATTTGAACTGGTTCATTTGAACTAGTTCATTTGAACTGATTTATTTGAACTAGTTCATTTGAACTAGCTCATTTGAACTAGTTCATTTCAACTGGTTCATTTGAACTAGTTCATTTGAACTGGTTCATTTGAACTAGTTCATTTGAACTGGTTCATCTGAACTAGTTCATTTGAACTGATTTATTTGAACTGGTTTATTTCTACTAGTTCATTTGAACTAGTTCATTTGAAATGATTCATTTAAACTTCTTCATTTGAACTGATTCATTTGAACTAGTTCATTTGAACTGGTTCATTTGAACTAGTTCATTTGAACTGATTTATTTGAACTAGTTCATTTGAACTGGTTCATTTGACCTAGTTCATTTGAACTGATTTATTTGAACTAGTTCATTTGAACTAGTTCATTTGAACTTGTTCATTTGAACTGGTTCATTTGAACTAGTTCATTTGAACTGGTTCATTTGAACTAGTTCATTTGAACTGATTTATTTGAACTAGCTCATTTGAACTAGTTCATTTGAACTAGTTCGTTTGAACTGATTCATTTGAACTTGTTCATTTGAACTTGTTCATTTGAACTGGTTCATTTGAACTACTTCATTTGAACTGATTTATTTGAACTGGTTTATTTGTACTAGTTCATTTGAACTAGTTCATTTGAAATGATTCATTTAAACTTGTTCATTTGAACTGATTCATTTGAACTTGTTCATTTGAACTAGCTCATTTGAACTAGTTCATTTGAACTAGTTCATTTGAACTTGTTCATTTGAACTGGTTCATTTGAACTGGTTCATTTGAACTAGTTCATTTGAACTAGTTCATTTGAACTGATTTATTTGAACTAGTTCATTTGAACTTGCTCATTTGAACTAGTTCATTTGAACTAGTTCATTTGAACTAGTTCATTTGAACTGATTCATTTGAACTTGTTCATTTGAACTGGTTCATTTGAACTAGTTCATTTGAACTGATTTATTTGAGCTAGTTCATTTGAACTAGTTCATTTGAAATAGTTCATTTGAACTGGTTCTTGTGAACTGGTTCATTTGAGCTGGTTGAACTGGTTTATTTGTACAAGTTCATTTGAACTAGTTCATTTGAACTAGTTCATTTGAACTGATTCATTTGAACTTGTTCATTTGAACTGGTTCATTTGAACTAGTTCATTTGAACTGATTTATTTGAACTAGTTCATTTGAACTTGCTCATTTGAACTAGTTCATTTGAACTAGTTCATTTGAACTTGTTCATTTGAACTGGTTCATTTGAACTAGTTCATTTGAACTGGTTCATTTGAACTAGTTCATTTGAACTGGTTCATTTGAACTAGTTCATTTGAACTGATTTATTTGAACTAGTTCATTTGAACTAGCTCATTTGAACTAGTTCATTTGAACTAGTTCATTTGAACTTGTTCATTTGAACTGATTCATTTGAACTTGTTCATTTGAACTGGTTCATTTGAACTAGTTCATTTGAACTGATTTATTTGAATTAGTTCATTTGAACTAGTTCATTTGAACTAGTTCATTTGAACTAGTTCATTTGAACTTGTTCATTTGAACTGGTTTATTTGAACTAGTTCATTTGAACTTGCTCATTTGAACTAGTTCATTTGAACTAGTTCATTTGACCTAGTTCATTTGAACTGATTTATTTGAACTAGTTCATTTGAACTAGTTCATTTGAACTTGTTCATTTGAACTGGTTCATTTGAACTAGTTCATTTGAACTAGTTCATTTGAACTGGTTCATTTGAACTAGTTCATTTGAACTGATTTATTTGAACTAGTTCATTTGAACTAGCTCATTTGAACTAGTTCATTTGAACTAGTTCATTTGAACTGGTTCATTTGAACTAGTTCATTTGAACTGGTTCATTTGAACTAGTTCATTTGAACTGGTTCATCTGAACTAGTTCATTTGAACTGATTTATTTGAACTGGTTTATTTGTACTAGTTCATTTGTACTAGTTCATTTGAAATGATTCATTTAAACTTGTTCATTTGAACTGATTCATTTGAACTTGTTCATTTGAACTACTTCATTTGAGCTTGTTCATTTGAACTAGTTCATTTGAACTTGTTCATTTGAACTGGTTCATTTGAACTAGTTCATTTGAACTGGTTCATTTGAACTAGTTCATTTGAACTGATTTATTTGAACTAGTTCATTTCAACTAGCTCATTTGAAATAGTTCTTTTGAACTAGTTCATTTGAACTAGTTCTTTTGAACTAGTTCATTTGAACTAGTTCATTTGAACTTGTTCATTTGAACTGGTTCATTTGAACTAGTTCATTTGAACTGGTTCATTTGAACTGATTTATTTGAACTAGTTCATTTGAACTAGCTCATTTGAACTAGTTCATTTGAACTAGTTCATTTGAACTTGTTCATATGAACTTGTTCATTTGAACTGGTTCATTTGAACTAGTTCATTTGAACTGATTTATTTGAACTAGTTCATTTGAACTAGCTCATTTGAACTAGTTTATTTGAACCGGTTCATTTGAACTAGTTCATTTGAACTGATTTATTTGAACTAGTTCATTTGAACTGGTTTATTTGACCTAGTTCATTTGAACTGGTTCATTTGACCTAGTTCATTTGAACTGATTTATTTGAACTAAATGAGCTAGTTCAAATGAACTAGTTCAAATAAATCAGTTCAAATGAACTAGTTCAAATGAACCAGTTCAAATGAACTAGTTCAAATGAACCAGTTCAAATGAACTAGTTCAAATGAACAAGTTCAAATGAACAAGTTCAAATGAACTAGTTCAAATGAACTAGTTCAAATGAGCTAGTTCAAATGAACTAGTTCAAATAAATCAGTTCAAATGAACTTGTTCAAATGAACCAGTTCAAATGAACTAGTTCAAATGAACCAGTTCAAATGAACTAGTTCAAATGAACCAGTTCAAATGAACAAGTTCAAATGAACTAGTTCAAATGAACTAGTTCAAATAAATCAGTTCAAATGAACTAGTTCAAATGAACCAGTTCAAATGAACTAGTTCAAATGAACTAGTTCAAATGAACCAGTTCAAATGAACAAGTTCAAATGAACTAGTTCAAATGAACTAGTTCAAATGAACTAGTTCAAATGAACTGGTTCAAATGAACAAGTTCAAATGAACTAGTTCAAATGAACTAGTTCAAATGAACTAGTTCAAATGAACTGGTTCAAATGAACAAGTTCAAATGAACTAGTTCAAATGAACTACTTCAAATTAACTAGTTCAAATGAACCAGTTCAAATGAACTAGTTCAAATAAATCAGTTCAAATGAACTAGTTCAAATGAACCAGTTCAAATGAACTAGTTCAAATGAACCAGTTCAAATGAACCAGTTCAAATGAACTAGTTCAAATGAACTAGTTCAAATGAACTAGTTCAAATGAACTAGTTCAAATGAACTAGTTCAAATGAACTAGTTCAAATAAATCAGTTCAAATGAACTGGTTCAAATGAACCAGTTCAAATGAACAACTTCAAATGAATCAGTTCAAATGAACAAGTTCAAATGAACTAGTTCAAATGAACTAGTTCAAATGAGCTAGTTCAAATGAACTAGTTCAAATAAATCAGTTCAAATGAACTAGTTCAAATGAACCAGTTCAAATGAACTAGTTCAAATGAACCAGTTCAAATGAACTAGTTCAAATGAACCAGTTCAAATGAACAAGTTCAAATGAACTAGTTCAAATGAACTAGTTCAAATGAACTAGTTCAAATAAATCAGTTCAAATGAACTAGTTCAAATGAACTAGTTCAAATGAACCAGTTCAAATGAACAAGTTCAAATGAACTAGTTCAAATGAACTAGTTCAAATGAGCAAGTTCAAATGAACTAGTTCAAATAAATCAGTTCAAATGAACTAGTTCAAATGAACCAGTTCAAATGAACAAGTTCAAATGAATCAGTTCAAATGAACTAGTTCAAATGAACTAGTTCAAATGAACTAGTTCAAATGAACTTGTACAAATAAACCAGTTCAACCAGCTCAAATGAACCAGTTCACAAGAACCAGTTCAAATGAACTATTTCAAATGAAGTAGTTCAAATGAACCAGCTCAAATGAGCCAGTTCAAATGAACCAGTTCAAATGAACTAGTTCAAATGAACCAGTTCAACCAGCTCACAAGAACCTGTTCGAATGCAGCAGTTCAAATGAACTAGTCCAAACGAACCAGTTCAAATGAACAAGTTGAAATGAAGTAGTTCAAATGTACAAGTTCAAATGAACCAGTTCAAATGAACTAGTTCAAATGAGCTAGTTCAAATGAACTAGTTCAAATAAATCAGTTCAAATGAACTAGTTCAAATGAACCATTTCAAATGAACTAGTTCAAATGAACCAGTTCAAATGAACCAGTTCAAATGAACAAGTTCAAATGAACTAGTTCAAATGAACTAGTTCAAATGAACTAGTTCAAATGAACTAGTTCAAATTAATCAGTTCAAATGAACTAGTTCAAATGAACCAGTTCAAATGAACTAGTTCAAATGAACCAGTTCAAATGAACAAGTTCAAATGAACTAGTTCAAATGAACTAGTTCAAATGAGCAAGTTCAAATGAACTAGTTCAAATAAATCAGTTCAAATGAACTAGTTCAAATGAACCAGTTCAAATGAACAAGTTCAAATGAATCAGTTCAAATGAACTAGTTCAAATGAACTAGTTCAAATGAACTAGTTCAAATGAGCAAGTTCAAATGAACTAGTTCAAATAAATCAGTTCAAATGAACTAGTTCAAATGAACTAGTTCAAATGAACTAGTTCAAATTAATCAGTTCAAATGAACTAGTTCAAATGAACCAGTTCAAATGAACTAGTTCAAATGAACCAGTTCAAATGAACAAGTTCAAATGAACTAGTTCAAATGAACTAGTTCAAATGAGCAAGTTCAAATGAACTAGTTCAAATAAATCAGTTCAAATGAAGTAGTTCAAATGAACCAGCTCAAATGAGCCAGTTCAAATGAACCAGTTCAAATGAACTAGTTCAAATGAACCAGTTCAACCAGCTCACAAGAACCTGTTCGAATGCAGCAGTTCAAATGAACTAGTCCAAACGAACCAGTTCAAATGAACAAGTTGAAATGAAGTAGTTCAAATGTACAAGTTCAAATGAACCAGTTCAAATGAACTAGTTCAAATGAACTAGTTCAAATAAATCAGTTCAAATGAACCAGTTCAAATGAACTAGTTCAAATAAATCAGTTCAAATGAACTAGTTCAAATGAACCAGTTCATTTGAACTGATTTATTTGAACTAGCTCATTTGAACTAGTTCATTTGAACTTGTTCATTTGAACTGGTTCATTTGAACTAGTTCATTTGAACTGGTTCATTTGAACTAGTTCATTTGAACTGATTTATTTGAACTAGTTCATTTGAACTGGTTCATTTGAACTAGTAAATTTGAAGTAGTTCATTTGAACTAGTTCATTTGAACTAGTTCATTTGAACTTGTTCATTTGAACTTGTTCATTTGAACCAGTTCATTTGAACTAGTTCATTTGAACTAGTTCATTTGAACTTGTTCATTTGAACTGGTTCATTTGAACTAGTTCATTTGAACTGGTTCATTTGAACTAGTTCATTTGAACTGATTTATTTGAACTAGTTTATTTGAACTGGTTCATTTGACCTAGTTCATTTGAACTGATTTATTTGAACTAGTTCATTTGAACTAGTTCACTTGAACTTGTTCATTTGAACTGGTTCATTTGAACTAGTTCATTTGAACTGGTTCATTTGAACTAGTTCATTTGAACTGATTTATTTGAACTAGTTCATTTGAACTAGCTCGTTTGAACTAGTTCATTTGAACTAGTTCTTTTGAACTTGTTCATTTGAACTAGTTCATTTGAACTAGTTCATTTGAACTGGTTCATTTGAACTAGTTCATTTGAACTGATTTATTTGAACTAGTTCATTTGAACTAGCTCATTTGAACTAGTTCATTTCAACTGGTTCATTTGAACTAGTTCATTTGAACTGGTTCATTTGAACTAGTTCATTTGAACTGGTTCATCTGAACTAGTTCATTTGAACTGATTTATTTGAACTGGTTTATTTGTACTAGTTCATTTGAACTAGTTCATTTGAAATGATTCATTTAAACTTGTTCATTTGAACTGATTCATTTGAACTAGTTCATTTGAACTGGTTCATTTGAACTAGTTCATTTGAACTGATTTATTTGAACTAGTTCATTTGAACTGGTTCATTTGACCTAGTTCATTTGAACTGATTTATTTGAACTAGTTCATTTGAACTAGTTCATTTGAACTTGTTCATTTGAACTGGTTCATTTGAACTAGTTCATTTGAACTGGTTCATTTGAACTAGTTCATTTGAACTGATTTATTTGAACTAGCTCATTTGAACTAGTTCATTTGAACTAGTTCATTTGAACTAGTTCGTTTGAACTGATTCATTTGAACTAGCTCATTTGAACTATTTCATTTGAACTTGTTCATTTGAACTAGTTCGTTTGAACTGAGCTAGTGCAAATAAATCAGTTCAAATGAACTAGTTCAAATGAACCAGTTCAAATGAACAAGTTCAAATGAACTAGTTCAAATGAACTAGTTCAAATAAATCAGTTCAAATGAACTAGGTCAAATGAACCAGTTCAAATGAACTAGTTCAAATAAATCAGTTCAAATGAACTTGTTCAAATGAACCAGTTCAAATGAACTAGTTCAAATGAATCAGTTCAAATGAAGAAGTTTAAATGAATCATTTCAAATGAACTAGTTCAAATGAACTAGTACAAATAAACCAGTTCAAATAAATCAGTTCAAATGAACTAGTTCAGATGAACCAGTTCAAATGAACTAGTTCAAATGAACCAGTTCAAATGAACTAGTTCAAATGAACCAGTTGAAATGAACTAGTTCAAATGAGCTAGTTCAAATGAACTAGTTCAAATAAATCAGTTCAAATGAACTAGTTCAAATGAACCAGTTCAAATGAACTAGTTCAAATGAACAAGTTCAAATGAACTAGTTCAAATGAACTAGTTCAAACGAGCTAGTTCAAATGAACTAGTTCAAATAAATCAGTTCAAATGAACTAGTTCAAATGAACCAGTTCAAATGAACTAGTTCAAATGAACCAGTTCAAATGAACAAGTTTAAGTGAACTAGTTCAAATGAACTAGTTCAAATAAATCAGTTCAAATGAACTAGGTCAAATGATCCAGTTCAAATAAACTAGTTCAAATAAATCAGTTCAAATGAACTAGTTCAAATGAACCAGTTCAAATGAACTAGTTCAAATGAACCAGTTCAAATGAACAAGTTCAAATGAACTAGTTCAAATGAACTAGTTCAAATGAACTGGTTCAAATGAACAAGTTCAAATGAACAAGTTCAAATGAACAAGTTCAAATGAACTAGTTCAAATGAACTAGTTCAAATGAACTACTTCAAATTTACTAGTTCAAATGAACTAGTTCAAATGAACTAGCTCAAATAAATCAGTTCAA